>NC_074698.1:38567784-38704899 GCF_029448725.1 Salvelinus fontinalis
AGACACACAGGCAGACAAAGCTGGCACACGCACGAGCGCATACGTGAACTCAAAGCCACACACACTTCAATCCTCTAATCCAGGCCCACAGGAAAAGCCTGGCAATCCACACACGTCTGCAGCGTGATTACTTCTGAGCTTCTGAAAGAGTGGCAGATTTAGGATGTGTGTGTGTGTGTGTGGGGGGGGGGGGGGGGCAGACTCAGGATGTGGGTAATTTCTATGGCTTGTCGTCAGGCCAATTAGGGCCGGTTTACAAGTCCTGACCAGTCAGCCCAGAGAGAGAGAGATTGTTTGTTTTTAGTAGTGTGGAGGGACTGGGGAGGGGAGTTGGAGGCCTGTATAATTCTCATGGTGGTCTAATCTGGGATAGAATGACTCAACCATTTATTTCAATCAGAAATAATTTCAACAAAACTATCATTTGAGAACATTTACATCCATCTTTCATCGGGTCACAAAAATGTTGATGACGCTGACTAAAATACCTCAGCAATGCCCTTTTCACACTGCTGAGCTGACCTGAGCCCAATGGTGCTGGCTCTGATAGTTGGTTCCAACAACTATGGTGGATGTGTGACCAAACTCATGTAAAAACCCTATATAGTGTCCCTTCAGTGGGCAATGATGCTGCTTTGACCAGAGTCCTGATTCTTCTTACCAGAACATGGAACCAACCACACAGTGGGACGGCAGCTGGAAATTAGAGTGCAGGATGAATCTGGCACATTTACAGACATGTTGATTTAACAATTCCACTGTCAAATACATTTTAAATAAGAAAGTGAGTAAGAGTGATATGAGCAGACTGGACAGGGCTCTTGGTCAGGGCTCTCTCTCTCTGCCCAGTGACAAGACGCTGACTCCTCTGTATTGGACTGGTTTATCTAAACTAGTCTGGTCTGACTGGAGGCTCCAAACTGCCCATGCAGGGTGGCGCTCTACTGAGCTACAGGGCACAGCCAGGCATGGCCAGGCCCGGCTCTCAACATCACCACACAACATAAACAAAAACAATGCCCGCTGGGGCCGCTTGACGCCACGTGTGTGTGTGCCCGCCTGCCGCCATCCTTTCTGAGCTGTGGCTGTGGCCAGGACTGCTGATGCTCAGCTGAGCTCCAGGGACAGTTATGGTCCAGCCCAGTGGAAAGTGAACATCAGCCCGATTTGGGCTCACTGCGGCTGGGGAAGGTAGGAGCCAGGCCCCTCCTCCCTCCCTCTCATGACTTCCCCCATCAACCACAGACCTAGGATAAATGCATCCACCATCCACCAACAGCAGAGAGCACAGCACAGAACAGCACGCTGGGCTGAGGGGAGAGAGGATTGATACATAGATAGAGGGAGAAGACAAAGACTAGGGGAGATAGAGGGAAGCATAAATGATGAATAGAATAGAAAGGATAATGGGGGGGGGAGAGAGAGAGAGAGAGAGAGAGAGAGAGAGAGAGGTGGGGGTCTCCAACTCTGAGCTCAGCTCAACCACCACATATTTTCCCCCATGAGAGATATAATTTAGAGCAAACCACTAAAGGGCAGGAGGCGAGCAACCGATGCCAACTCCTAACTCCGGCCTCCAACGCTCCCTCTCCTCCCCTCCCTGACAACGGTAGAGCTATTTATTTATTCAGGGACGTCTCCAAAAAGGTGGTTAGTTGAGACGTATGGTTTGAGATACTTATCTTTAGGCCTGTTCTCTTTTTAGCAGTATGTGACTTTAACTGAGGAAAATGAGAGAAGAGATCACGACAGTGCCCTGTGTGTGTGTGTGTGTGTGTGTGTGTGTGTGTGTGTGTGTGTGTGTGTGTGTGTGTGTGTGTGTGTGTTTTTCGAGGGCTTGGATCCGTCTTTTAAAGGAGAGTGTTTTTTGTTGCCACGTGTGGTTGGGGAAGCAGTGGGGTTCCGTGCCACAGCGGTTCCAGCTTCCAGCCTCAGGCTGGTTTCCTTTTCTCTCCCTCCATCTCCGGAGCAGAGCAGAGTGGAGGGATAATTTTAGATGAAAAAAGGCAGGCAGGCAGAGGGAGCAGCATGGTCTGTGGATGACCCCTGTGGATGACCCCTGTGGATGACCCCTGGTAGATCCTTGGCTCAGCAGAAAGCTGAATACTGCTGTTTCAGGAGGAGGAACAAAGACCAGCAGACAGACCAGGACTGGAACTTAACAAACTTCCATGGAATTACAATAGACTTCAAGAGCATCCTCACTCTCTCAGAGTCCAGTGAGTCAGACAGTGAGGTCAGTGTGTCCACCCACACATGATCAAACCCTGTGAGGCAGGCAGGCAGCGTACAGTAGACCATGACTACAACTGACTTCCAGGAAACTGGAATAGCCTCCTCACCATCTCAGAGATTGACAGTGAGGTCAGTGTGTCCACCCACACACTGGACCCAGTTAACACAAACTCGGAGGTGGAGTACTAACCACAGAGCCTGTAGAGATTCCTACAGGACACTCACACAAGAGAAGTGTGTGTTTGTATTTGCTGCTACTGTGTGTCTGCATGTCTATGTGTGTGTTTGAGCGTAAACAGTCTGTATGTATGTGAGAGGGAGGGAGCAGGTAAAGAGGCTGAACAGGTCCTCCTCTCCCCTGGATATCCCTGACCCCTCGAGCCCGTCTGCGGTCCAGACACTCTGGCCCAGTAGCTATGGTCCATTACAGGGTTTCTGTTATGTCCTCTCCCACTCTGTTCTGGCCTCAGCCTCTCTCCCACTCTGTTCTGGCCTCAGCCTCTCTCCCACTCTGTTCTGGCCTCAGCCTCTCTCCCACTCTGTTCTGGCCTCAGCCTCTCTCCCACTCTGTTCTGGCCTCAGCCTCTCTCCCACTCTGTTCTGGCCTCAGCCTCTCTCTCACTCTGTTCTGGACTCAGCCTCTCTCCCACTCCGTTCTGGACTCAGCCTCTCTCCCACTCTGTTCTGGCCTCACCCTCTCTCTGTCTCTGTGGCCCACTACTCAAACACCAGCTCTGTGAGCTCACAACTTTTAACCAGGCAGCACTGCTCAGCTGAAGTCTGTGTGTCCTCCACCATCCGTTAATTAATTGTGGTTTCACTCCAGTGCTACTAAAAGACAACCCCCCTCTTCTCCCCCACCCCCCTCCCTTCCCCTCTTCTCCCCCTTCCCCCCCTTCCCCTCTCGCCCCTCTTCTCCCCCTCTCCCTTCCCCTCTTCTCCCCCCCCTCCTCCCTTCCCCTCTTCTCCCCCATCACACCACCCAAGACTGTCTGGCTGAAAGACCCAACAGCACACCAGCTTTGTCCCTATGCCCTCTGAGAACAAACCGGCCCCTCAAATATGTTCCTGAACCGGGGCCCCTTTCTTTTCTCTCTAGCTGTTCCTCTGGTCAAACATGTCTGTCTAAGTCTCTTTGTCTAAGCTGTTGGTCTTTTCATGCTGTCTGCCCTCTATGTTGTTAAGGTCCCATTCACATAGAGGATGGAGAGAGACAGGAGAATGGAGATGAGAGAGGACGGTTCAGGTACATGCATTGGAATAGAAGGGAATTGATTGGAAGAGGAGTTTTATTTAAGTATTTCTCCTTTATTTAACTAATGAAGTCACAATAAGTGAGCCATGAAAACAATAGAATAGCACTGAGCATGTTTTCCTACGACTGAGAAACACACAGAGAAACCACTATTATAAGCATCAAGCGGTGAGCCACACCATAGAAATACAACCAGACTGTTGAATACGGGCCATGACAACGTCAGCATTAAGAAGACAGAGCCTTAAGAAGGTAATCAAATCAATCAGCCATGCTGGGAGAAGCAATGGATGAGAAAACGTCCCACCTACAGAGACACATACCTCACTGGCTGACTGATATAGTGATCCCTGGCCCCGGCAGAGCCCGCCAGATGAAAGAGAAGAAGAGAGGGAGAGGGGGATTACAGAGAGATGTCCTGTTTGGCTGTATGAATTATGGTAAAAGAGACACTTCTAAAACTTGTGAGACTATTCCAGTGGGGTGACAGCCTGTCAAAAACACCCTGTCTATATAGTCAAATAGAGCCTGTCCATACTGTCAAATGCAGCCAGTCAAATGCAGCCTGTCCATACTGTCAAATACAGCCTGTCCATACTGTCAAATACAGCCTGTCAAATACAAATACAACCTGTCCATACTGTCAAATACAACCTGTGCATACTGTCAAATACAACCTGTCCATACTGTCAAATACAGCCTGTCCATACTGTCAAATACAACCTGTCCATACTGTCAAATACAGCATGTCAAAAACAAATACAGCCTGTCCATACTGTCAAATACAGCCTGTCCATACTGTCAAATACAACCTGTCCATACTGTCAAATACAACCTGTGCATACTGTCAAATACAACCTGTCCATACTGTCAAATACAGCCTGTCCATACTGTCAAATACAACCTGTCCATACTGTCAAATACAGCATGTCAAAAACAAATACAGCCTGTCAAATACAACCTGTCTATATTGTCAAACACAGCCTGTCATTACTGTCAAATACAGCCTGTCAAAAACAAATACAGCCTGTCCATACTGTCAAATACAACCTGTCTATATTGTCAAACACAGCCTGTCCATACTGTCAAATACAGCCTGTCAAAAACAAATACAGCCTGTCCATACTGTCAAATACAGCCTGTCAAATACAAATACAGCCTGTCCATACTGTCAAATACAGCCTGTCTATACCGTATTTTTTTTTATTTGACAGTGTGGACAGGCTGCATTTGACAGGCTGCATTTGACAGTATAGACAGGCTGTATTTGACCGTATGGAAAGGCTGTATTTGACTGGATGGACAGGCTGTATTTGACAGTATAGACAGGCTGTATTTGACCGTATGGAAAGGCTGTATTTGACAGGATGGACAGGCTGTATTTGACAGGATGGACAGGCTGTATTTGACAATATAGACAGGCTGTATTTGACAATATAGACAGGCTGTATTTGACAATATAGACAGGCTGTATTTGACAATATAGACAGGCTGTATTTGACAATATAGACAGGCTGTATTTGACAATATAGACAGGCTGTATTTGACAATATAATAAAAAATAAAATAATAAATAATAATAATGCAGGCGAGTGCATAAAGACACCATAACACACTATGCCATTATGAGTAAAACTGTGGTAAAATGGACATTCTTGTAAGCTCATCTCATACAAGAACACATACAGTAGTGTACACACACACACACACACGAACCACACTCACACACACACACATGAACCACACTCACACACACACATGAACCACACTCACGTACACACACACACACAAACCACACTCACGCACATACACATACACACACACGAACCACACTCACGCACACACACACGAGCCACACTCACGCACATACACACACGAACCACACACGAACACAAACACAAAAAAATGATGAACCTTCAGGTGCCCTGTACAGGGTTACACAATTCTGTGAACTTTCAATAAATTCCCTGGTTTTCCAGAAATCCTGGTTGGAGAATACCGGATTTACAGCCAATTCCCTCCTGATTCCGGGAATCCTCCAACCGGGATTTCAGGAAAACCAGGGAATTATTTGAAAATTCCTGGAATGTTGCAACTCCTAGCCCTGTAACCAGTCCTTCTACTGTTATATGATGATGTATGTTGTTGTGACATGGTCTGTGTGTTCTGAATGTGTGTTCTGAAACACTGACAGATGATAGACCGGTTGAGACATGTTGACATTGTTAGTGTCTGTCTGTGTGTTCTGAATGTGTGTTCTGAAACACTGACAGAGATAACAGACTGGTTGAGACACGGTCACATTGTTAGTGTGTCTGTGGGTACACTGTTTGATGAGTTCGTGTGTGTGCATGACAGCAATATGTGTATTTCAGGAAGAAGCATAGCACAATTACAGCAGCCATGAAGGTTTTCAATGATATCACTGAAGCCCTTGACAAAAAACAGCACTGTGTCTCACTTTTTATTGATCTCTCTAAGGCTTTTGATACAGTTGATCATGCTATACTAAGGCAGAGATTGTCGAGTGTAGGTCTTTCAGAGCATGCAGTTGCATGGTTTGCTAATTATCTGTCTGATAGAACTCAGTGCACTCAATTTGATGGGCTTATGTCTGTTAAATTGTCTGTCTTTAATGGTGTGCCCCAAGGCTCTGTACTTGGTCCTCTCTTATTCACTATTTATATAAATGATTTAGACAGAAATGTCCAAAATGCACAACTTCATTTTTATGCTGATGATACTGTTATTTACTGTTGTGCCTCGTCTCTTACAAAAGCTTTCCAGAACTTGCAAACTGCTTTTTATACTGTTCAACATACCTTGTGTCAATTGAAGCTTATCCTCAATACTGACAAAACTAAACTAATGGTGTTTTCTAATGCAAGAAATAGACCTCTGAACCTTTCACCTATTACTACCTGTCAGGGCAAGGAGATTGAGGTTGTAACCTCAAATAAATATCTTGGAATTTAATTGATGACGGCCTCTCTTTTAAATTGCATATTCAACAACTTACCAAAAAATTGAAGCTGAAATTGGGATTTTATTTTAGGAATAAGGCCTGTTTTTCTTTTGAAGCCAGAAGGAGGCTAGTATCAGCTACATTTATGCCTTTACTAGACTATGGGGATATTTTATATATGAATGCTTCCGCTCAGTGTTTGAGATCAATTGACACCCTTTACCATGGCACTTTGAGATTTATTTTAAACTGCAAAACCCTTACGCACCACTGCACTTTGTATACCAGGGTTGGCTGGCCTTCTCTAGTCACTCGTAGGCTCAGTCACTGGTATACTTTTATTTACAAAGCCATTTTGGGTTTACTACCTTTTTATTTAGGCATTTTTATTGTTCAGAAATGTGGTGGGTACTCTCTTCGTTCACTGGACTTTATCCTGCTAACTGTTCCAAATGTCCGAACTGAATTTGGTAAATGGGCTTTTATGTACTCTGCGCCATCGTCTTGGAACACCTTACAAAATACTTTTAAACTGGAAGAACTTGTCCCGATTGGTGTTTTTAAATCACTGATGAATGATCTTGAGACTGATTCCCTGACCTGTCAATGTTTTTCATTTGCTGTTTTTGATTTTTGTTATACTCTTGGGAATTCTATGGTTTTTACTAGATTACTTGTAGTTTTTCATGTTGTTTGTCTGTAATTTTTGTAATGACTTGGTGCTGCCTATCTTGGCCAGGACACTCTTGAGAAAGAGATTTTAAATCTCAATGAGTCCTTCCTGGTTAAATAAAGGTAAAAAAATGTTTAATTTTTTAAATAAATGTGTGTGTATGCTGGTCGCTCTACCAGTTGTGTGACAGTGAGTGAACCATCATAGCTTGCCTGCAGGAATGCAGCCCCTCCAGCTGAGCCACGCTTGGGCTGCTGTGTGAGGGACACCTGTGCCCTATGATAGAGAGGTCTCAGCCTTGGCTACATAGACAACGTACTGGAAGAGTGACCCCAGTTAGTGTGGAGGGCTGAGAAAGGAGAACGAGATGAGCTGGGAGGTAAGGGTCTAGTACACAGGCTACATGGGAGAGAAAGGAGAACGAGATGAGCTGGGAGGTAAGGGTCTAGTACACAGGCTACATGGGAGAGAAAGGAGAACGAGATGAGCTGGGAGGTAAGGGTCTAGTACACAGGCTACATGGGAGAGAATAAACCACCCCCGCAGGTCTGTTGGACAGCAGTCAAGCTGGTCACTCTTCCAGCGTGTGTGTATGTGTGTGCGGGTGTGGACAGTGAGTGAACCATCATAGCTTGCCTGCAGGAATGCGGCCCCCCAGCTGAGCCACGCTCGGGCTGCTGTGTGAGGGACACCTGTGCCCTATGCGCCCTCTGGGTCTGTTTACCATAGGTCTGTGCCATGTCAAAGTGGATGCTAATTTGGGAGGTAATTAGCTCCCCACATTTAGTTTTAAAGGGTAGGAAGCATACGTTTTCACTCAAAGTAACAACAAAGTGTGGCCAAAGACTTAGTAACTTAGTTGTACGATCTGGTTAACTTTAAGTACAAACATAAATATGTAATAACCCAAAACATAACTATTAACTTATTTCCGGATATCTTCTAAACTACCGATATTTCTGCCTCTCTCTCGCTTTGGTAGCTAACTCAGCCTGCACTCTTAAAAGTTTAACCATCGGCTGGGCCCCAGTCATACATCTGGAAGTCTCTGATGTCTTTGATCTGCAGTTATGTTTTAGTTGTGTTCTAACCGTGGTGGTTGGCTTTCTAGGATAATAGCTAGCTGGCTAAATAGCTAATGTTAGCTGGCTGGCTAGCTCACTGGCTAAGATAACTGCATAAAGCTAGCTAAGCTAGCTAAAATGATTTGATAACTGGTGAGATGGCGTTATGTATTTACAAAACTTTGGTTGACTTTAATGTAGCTGTAAGCTAGGTGTTCATAGGAACTGGCAGACTCGTGCTTAAATGTTAGCCGGCTAGTAGGGCTAACATTAGCATGCTAGTTCCTTAGCAACCTTGCAAGTTGATTTGTAACAATAAATAAATTCATAAAATATATTAGCTTTTAAGTTGGCAAAAAGGTTTTTAGCCAGTAGTGTGAATGGGCTGGCTGCTGGGTCCTCCATATTACATCACACCCAGTAAAACATTTTCAGACGTGACTTTGGCGTTCTTCAGAATTCTGATCGGTTATATGCAATAACTCGAAAAATAGAAAAGTGAGGTGTAACTTTGCATTGGGACTTTGATGCGTATACTATCCATATGTTACATGTGGTTATGTTTATGTTATCTACTTTTAAAGTGATTTAAAATGGTAAATTACTTTTCTAAATGTGTTTAGTGTGCTTTGTGTTGAAAATGACAAGTCACGTGCTAAAATTAAAATGTTTTACTCTGAATCAACAAGCATTACTGTTTCCATTCTGCTTTCCTCATCCTCTTGTTATTCACCTTGGGTAATGTCTCAAACGTAATGACAACTGGAGGTTAAACGGGACCACAGAGCATACCACTGACTGACTGCTGTAATAACCTGACTCGTGCTGTAATAAGGGATGACTGAGGCGTGTTCAACCCCCAGACTGACACAGCGACCCTAACAACAACACTGACTATCCTGAATGGAAACAGCCATGCAGGGACTTCATTTAAATCCGTCTGAAGCAACAGGAAAGCCCCTGGAGATCTTCAAGCTGCCTCTAGTGCAGGCCAGACCCAAAGCAGCTGCTGGTTGTTCCTCTACCTTTTCTTCCCTTTTCATTCTCTTCCTTTCATCCCACAATGAGGGAGTTATTTCCTGTCCCCCTCCAGCTCCTGCCAACAACATTTTGATGAACTTTTTCATCCTGGTCCAAACCAACCTGAGACCCCCTCCATGGCTGCAGTGCAATAAGGAGTCAAAGCAGGTGCAGAGCTGCTATGTTGTCATGACATTTCCATGGAGACCAGCCAGATAGTAACTGTTGTCTTACTATTGCCTTTCTCTTCTGAACCATCACACACACACACACACACACACACCACACACACCACACACACACACACACCCCACCCCCCCCCCACCCCCACACTCTCCCCCCATACACACACACTCTCCCCCCCATACATACACTCCACTTTCCCATTTACCTAAGCATAGCATATTACCCCTGCCTCACTGACACTGACATGTTTCCAGTCGAGACGCTGATTCACAGGACAAATATGGCCCACATGGGAAGTGACATCACTGTGACCCCCAGGCAGCCCACCTGTCAACAGCCAATCACGCAGGCTCGTTAATGAACAGTTTCCCCTATTGCACATCGAACAACGAATAGATGGAGAGACCAGCTCTGGGTCAATAGTTTGGAAAAGATGAAGAGGGGAACAAAAGAGAGAAACAGAGGGATGAGGCAGTCGGTCTATCTGTGTGTCTGGGCTCTTTATTAGAAGAGCCAGTCGGAAAACTGTGCTCAGCCTCTTCACTTAGAAAGAGGGGAAAGTTGGGCCGTTCACACAGAGCTGGAGGAAACCTGATGTGGATGAGTGCTCTGGACGTTACACAGACCGTGGATGCGTCCCAAATAATCCCTAGTAAAAAAGTTGTGCACTATATAGGGAATAGGGTTCCATTTGGGACAGCCACCGATTATACAAATAGGAGAAAAGCAGACCTTGGAACGGTTATAGTAATAATAGCAGGGCACCACTATTGGCTGGATCTAAAGGACAGAGGGTGGTTACCACATTATCAAATGTCTTATCAAGCTGGATCTAAAGGACCGAGGGTGGTTACCACATTATCAAATGTCTTATCAAGCTGGATCTAAAGGACAGATGGTGGTTACTAGAGGTCGACCGACTAATCGGAATGGCCGATTAATTAGGGCCGATTTCAAGTTTTCATAACAATCGGTAAACAATGGACACAAATTTGCCAATTTTTTAAATATTTTTTTTACACCTTTATTTAACTAGGCAAGTCAGTTAAGAACACATTCTTATTTTCAATGACGGCCTAGGAACGGTGAGTTAACTGCATAGTTCAGGGGCAGAACGACAGATTTTTATCTTGTTAGCTCGGGGATTCGTTTTTGCCTCCTTCCGGTTACTAGTCCAACGCTCTAACCATTGCACTCCACAAGGAGTCTGCGTGGCAGGCTGACTACCTGTTACGCGAGGGCAGCAAGAAGCCAAGGTAAGTTGCTAGCTAGCATTAAACTCATCTTATAAAAAACAATCAATCTTAACATAATCACTAGTTAACACATGGTTGATGATATTACTAGTTTATCTAGCGTGTCCTGCGTTGCATATAATCGATGCGCCTACTTCGACAAACAGTGATGATTTAACAAGCGCATTCGCGAAAAAGGACTGTCGTTGCACCAATGTACCTAACCATAAACATCAATGCCTCAATACACAAGTATATATTTTGAAACCTGCATATTTAGTTAATATTGCCTGCTAACATGAATTTCTTATAATTAGGGAAATTGTGACACTTCTCTTGCGTTCCGTGCAAGCAGAGTCAGGGTATATGTAGCAGTTTGGGCCGCCTGGCTCATTTCGAACTGTGTGAAGTCCATTTATTCCTAACAAAGACCGTAATTAATTTGCCAGAATTGTACATAATTATGACATAACATTGAAGGTTGTACAATGTAACAACAATATTTAGACTTAGGGATGCCACCCGTTACATAAAATACAGAACGGTTCCGTATTTCACAGAAAGAAAAAGCATTTTGTTTTCAAAATGATAGTTTCCGGATTCAACCATTATAATGACCTAAGGTTCGTATTTCTGTGTGTTATAATTAAGTCTATGATTTGATAGAGCAGTCTGACTGAGCGATGGTAGGCAGCAGCAGGCTCGTAGGCATTCATTCAAACAGCACTTTCGTGCGTTTTGCCAGCAGCTCGTCGCTGTGCTTCAAGCATTGCGCTGTTAATAACTTCAAGCCTATCACCTCCTGAGATTAGGCTGGTGTAACCGATGTGAAACGGCTAGCTAGTTAGCGGGGTGCGCGCTAATAGCGATTCAAACGTCACTCGCTCTAAGACTTGGAGTAGTTGTTCTCCTAGCTCTGCATGGGTAACGCTGCTTCGAGGGTGGCTGTTGTCGATGTGTTCCTGGTTCGAGCCCAGGTAGCGGCGAGGAGAGGGATGGAAGCTATACTGTTACACTGGCAATACTAAAGTGCCTATAAGAACATCCAATAGTCAAAGGTACATGAAATACAAATCGTATAGAGAGAAATAGTCCTATAATTCCTATAATAACTACAACCTAAAACCTCTTACCTGGGAATATTGAAGACTCATGTTAAAAGGAACCACCAGCTTTCATATGTTCTCATGTTCTGAGCAAGGAACCTAAACGCTTTTTTACATGGCACATATTGCACTTTTACTTTCTTCTCCAACATTTTGTTTTTGCATTATTTAAACCAAATTGAACCTGTTTCATTATTTATTTGAAGCTAAATTGATTGTATTGATGTATTATATTAAGTTAAAATAAGTGTTCATTCAGTATTGTTGTAATTGTCCTTATTAGAAATACATGTTTTTATTTTATTTTAAATCGTCCGATTAATCGGTATCGGCTTTTTTGGTCCTCCAATAATCAGCATCGGTATCGGCGTTGAAAAATCATAATCAGTCGACCTCTAGTGGTTACCATATTATCAAATGTCTGGCTAGTCTCTTGTTGAAAGGGAGCTTGGTGAAGGACGAGCGGTTGGCTAGTCTCTTGTTGAAAGGGGGCTTGGTGAAGCACGAGCGGTTGGCTAGTCTCTTGTTGAAAGGGGGCTTGGTGAAGCACGAGCGGTTGGCTAGTCTCTTGTTGAAAGGGGGCTTGGTGAAGCACGAGCGGTTGGCTAGTCTCTTGTTGAAAGGGGGCTTGGTGAAGCACGAGCGGTTGGCTAGTCTCTTGTTGAAAGGGGGCTTGGTGAAGCACGAGCGGTTGGCTAGTCTCTTGTTGAAAGGGGGCTTGGTGAAGCACGAGAGGCTGGCTAGTCTCTTGTTGAAAGGGGGCTTGGTGAAGCACGAGCGGTTGGCTAGTCTCTTGTTGAAAGGGGGCTTGGTGAAGCACGAGCGGTTGGCTAGTCTCTTGTTGAAAGGGGGCTTGGTGAAGGACGAGCGGTTGACTAGTCTCTTGTTGAAAGGGGGCTTGGTGAAGCACGAGCGGTTGGCTAGTCTCTTGTTGAAAGGGGGCTTGGTGAAGCACGAGCGGTTGGCTAGTCTCTTGTTGAAAGGGGGCTTGGTGAAGCACGAGAGGCTGGCTAGTCTCTTGTTGAAAGGGGGCTTGGTGAAGCACGAGCGGTTGGCTAGTCTCTTGTTGAAAGGGGGCTTGGTGAAGCACGAGTGGCTGGCTAGTCTCTTGTTGAAAGGGAGCTTGGTGAAGCACGAGCGGTTGGCTAGTCTCTTGTTGAAAGGGGGCTTGGTGAAGCACGAGCGGTTGGCTAGTCTCTTGTTGAAAGGGGGCTTGGTGAAGCACGAGCGGTTGGCTAGTCTCTTGTTGAAAGGGGGCTTGGTGAAGCACGAGAGGCTGGCTAGTCTCTTGTTGAAAGGGGGCTTGGTGAAGCACGAGCGGTTGGCTAGTCTCTTGTTGAAAGGGGGCTTGGTGAAGCACGAGTGGCTGGCTAGTCTCTTGTTGAAAGGGAGCTTGGTGAAGCACGAGCGGTTGGCTAGTCTCTTGTTGAAAGGGGGCTTGGTGAAGCACGAGCGGTTGGCTAGTCTCTTGTTGAAAGGGAGCTTGGTGAAGCATGAGCGGTTGGCTAGTCTCTTGTTGAAAGGAGGCTTGGTGAAGCACGAGCGGTTGGCTAGTCTCTTGTTGAAAGGGAGCTTGGTGAAGCATGAGCGGTTGGCTAGTCTCTTGTTGAAAGGAGGCTTGGTGAAGCACGAGCGGTTGGCTAGTCTCTTGTTGAAAGGGGGCTTGGTGAAGCACGAGCGGTTGGCTAGTCTCTTGTTGAAAGGGGGCTTGGTGAAGCATGAGCGGTTGGCTAGTCTCTTGTTGAAAGGGGGCTTGGTGAAGCACGAGCGGTTGGCTAGTCTCTTGTTGAAAGGGGGCTTGGTGAAGCACGAGCGGTTGGCTAGTCTCTTGTTGAAAGGGGGCTTGGTGAAGCATGAGCGGTTGGCTAGTCTCTTGTTGAAAGGGGGCTTGGTGAAGCACGAGCGGTTGGCTAGTCTCTTGTTGAAAGGGGGCTTGGTGAAGCACGAGCGGTTGGCTAGTCTCTTGTTGAAAGGGGGCTTGGTGAAGCACGAGCGGTTGGTTGGATTTGGTTTGTTGTCTTAATACAGAGCAGCATCCATGTAAGTCAGTACAGCTGCTCTGTATTCTCAGTGTCCCATCAACCCTATAACCCTCAAACACACTGTGCCTGTCTCTCTCTCGCCCTCCCTGTGTGTATCTGTGTGTGCTCGTTTGAATTCCTTACTTATGTGTGTGAGTGTTTGCGTGAGTCTGTATTATTGCAGATGAGTCTATGAAGTTCACACTGACAACCTGTCACTCAGCATCAGCTCCAGACTGCAGTATGGCCCAAGTTGCAGGGGAGCAGGGCAGAAGAGGAAACCCTTTGGTAATGGGAAACACACGTCCCTCCATTCCCTTTTTTCAGAGACCGCAGAGAGAGCGTCCATTCAACAGGCGACTGGCGTCCAAAAGGCATCATTTATAACAGGAGCTCCTCGCCACCACAGTTCCACACGCACAGACAACACGGTTCCAGACAGTTATGACTACAACACAGTGAGGCATTGAGAAGTAAGAAAGGGGGAGGGGGGAAGAGCGGGAAGGAGGTGTATAGACAGAAAGAAGGGAAAGGGAGGAGTGAAAGAGAACCTAATTTGGTACAGATTATACTTTGGACTTCTAAAACTAGGGTTTAATGCTTTAGCAACATTTACCCAATCTACCTGTTGCTGTCTTCCATACACAGTACCAAAGTTGGATGAACTGACTAAGTCACTCTGGATAAGACTGTCTGATAAATGACTAAAATGTAAAACATGTCCAAGTAAATTCAATAGAGAGAGAGTAGATAGAGTATGGAGAGAGGGAGCATAGAGAGAGGGGGTATATAGAGTATATATATATATATATATATATATATATATATATATATATATATATATATATATATATATATATACACTGCTCAAAAAAATAAAGGGAACACTTAAACAACACAATGTAACTCCAAGTCAATCACACTTCTGTGAAATCAAACTGTCCACTTAGGAAGCAACACTGATTGACAATACATTTCACATGCTGTTGTGCAAATGGAATAGACAAAAGGTGGAAAGTATAGGCAATTAGCAAGACACCCCCAATAAAGTAGTGGTTCTGCAGGTGGTGACCACAGACCACTTCTCAGTTCCTATGCTTCCGGGCTGATGTTTTGGTCACTTTTGAATGTTGGTGGTGCTTTCACTCTAGTGGTAGCATGAGACGGAGTCTACAACCCACACAAGTGGCTCAGGTAGTGCAGCTCATCCAGGATGGCACATCAATGCGAGATGTGGCAAGAAGGTTGTTGTGTCTGTCAGCGTAGTGTCCAGAGCATGGAGGCGCTACCAGGAGACATGCCAGTACATCAGGAGACGTGGAGGAGGCCGTAGGAGGGCAACAACCCAGCAGCAGGACCGCTATCTCCGCCTTTGTGCAAGGAGGATCAGGAGGAGCACTGCCAGAGCCCTGCAAAATGACCTCCAGCAGGCCACAAATGTGCATGTGTCTGCTCAAACGGTCAGAAACAGACTCCATGAGGGTGGTATGAGGGCCCGACGTCCACAGGTGGGGGTTGTGCTTACAGCCCAACACCGTGCAGGACGTTTGGCATTTGCCAGAGAACACCAAGATTGGCAAATTCGCCACTGGCGCCCTGTGCTCTTCACAGATGAAAGCAGGTTCACACTGAGCACATGAGCACATGTGACAGACGTGAAAGAGAGTCTGGAGACGCCGTGGCGAACGTTCTGCTGCCTGCAACATCCTCCAGCATGACCGGTTTGGCGGTGAGTCAGTCATGGTGTAGGGTGGCATTTCTTTGGGGGGCCGCACAGCCCTCCATGTGCTCGCCAGAGGTAGCCTGACTGCCATTAGGTACCGAGATGAGATCTTCAGACCCCTTGTGAGACCATATGCTGGTGCGTTTGGCCCTGGGTTCCTCCTAATGCAAGACAATGCTAGACCTCATGTGGCTGGAGTGTGTCAGCAGTTCCTGCAAGAGGAAGGCATTGATGCTATGGACTGGCCCGCCCGTTCCCCAGACCTGAATCCAATTGAGCACATCTGGGACATCATGTCTCGCTCCATCCACCAACGCCACGTTGCACCACAGACTGTCCAGGAGTTGGCGGATGCTTTAGTCAAGGTCTGGGAGGAGATCCCTCAGGAGACCATCCGCCACCTCATCAGGAGCATGCCCAGGCATTGTAGGGAGGTCGTGGAGGCCACACACACTACTGAGCCTCATTTTGACTTGTTTTAAGGACATTACATCAAAGTTGGATCGGCCTGTAGTGTGGTTTTCCACTTTAATTTTGAGTGTGACTCCAAATCCAGACCTCCATGGGTTGATAAATTTAATTTCCATTGATCATTTTTGTGTGATTTTGTTGTCAGCACATTCAACTATGTAAAGAAAAAAGTATTTAATAAGAATATTTCATTCATTCAGATCTAGGATGTGTTATTTTAGTGTTCCCTTAATTTTTTGGAGCAGTATATATATAAACACACACACACACAGTGGGGAGAACAAGTATTTGCTAAATCACATTGTATGATTTTTAAGTAATTAATTTGCATGACATAAGTATTTGATCACCTACCAACCAGTAAGAATTCCGGCTCTCACAGACCTGTTCGTTTTTCTTTAAGAAGCCCTCCTGTTCTCCACTCATTACCTGTATTAACTGCACCTGTTTGAACTCGTTACCTGTACAAAAGACACCTGTCCACACACTCAATCAAACAGACTCCAACCTCTCCACAATGGCCAAGACCAGAGAGCTGTGTAAGGACATCAGGGATAAAATTGTAGACCTGCACAAGGCTGGGATGGGCTACAGGACAATAGGCAAGCAGCTTGGTGAGAAGGCAACAACTGTTGGCGCAATTATTAGAAAATGGAAGAAGTTCAAGATGACGGTCAATCACCCTCGTTCTGGGGCTCCATGCAAGATCTCACCTCGTGGGGCATCAATGATCACGAGGAAGATGAGGGATCAGCCCAGAACTACACGACAGGACCTGGTCAATGACCTGAAGAGAGCTGGGACCACAGTCGCAAAGAAAACCATTAGTAACACACTACGCCGTCATGGCGTCGTGTGGTTAGCTGTTTGCTGATGTCAACATTGTGAACAGAGTGCCCCATGGTGGCGGTGGGGTAAAGGTATGGGCAGACATAAGTTAGGGACAACAAACATCAATTGCAATTTATCGATGGCATTTTGGGAATGCATATCTGTCTTCCCAATCATGTGAAATCCATAGAATAGGACCTAATTAATTCATTCCATTTGACTGCAACTCAGTAAAATCAATGAAATTGTTGCATGTTGCATTTATATTTTTGTTCAGTATATACAGAGAGAGAGAGAGAGGGAAAGAGAGACACATCGACAGAGAGGGAAGGAAAGAGAGACACGTCGACAGAGAGGGAAAGAAAAAGAGACTGAATGATAAGGCAGGGAAAGAAAAAGAGACCGAATGACGATAAGGCAGGGAAAGAAAAAGAGACCGAATGATGATAAGGCAGGGAAAGAAAAAGAGACCGAATGACGATAAGGCAGGGAAAGAAAAAGAGACCGAATGACGATAAGGCAGGGAAAGAAAAAGAGACTGGATGACGATAAGGCAGGGAAAGAAAAAGTGACTGAATGATGATGAGGTAGGGAAAGAAAAAGAGACTGAATGATGATAAGGCAGGAAGGAAAAAGAGACTGAACGATGATAAGGCAGGAAGGAAAAAGCTACAGGCCTACACACACTCTCTTTGCACTGATACATCATTGGGCTGGCCTGTTTGCCTGTTTAATGGTATCGCCTTGCATTGCCTCCATGTGTTGTGAATATGTGTGTGTGTGTGTGTGTGTGTCGTGACCATGTGTTGTGAATAAGTGTGTCTGTGTGTGTGTGTCTTGTCCATGTGTTGTGAATAAGTGTCTGTGTGTCTGTGCCTGTGTCTGTGTCTGTGTCTGTGTCTGTGTGTGTGTGTGTGTGTGTGTGTGTGTGTGTGTGTGTGTGTGTGTGTGTGTGTGTGTGTGTGTGTGTATATAAGGACCTGGTGCTGATTTCACTTCAGAACTTCTCTGCCAACCCTCCTATTCACATCGATCTCACAGATCAGCTACTAAATACACACTCAGGGGAGAGAATAGGAGAGAGCGAGGAAAGAGGAGAGAGGGGGGAAAGAGGAGGGAGAGAGGGGGGAAAGAGGAGGGAGAGAGGGAGGAAAGAGGAGAGAGAGGGAGGAGAGAGAGGGAGGAGAGAGGAGAGAGAGGGAGGAGAGAGGAGAGAGGGAGGAAAGAGGAGAGGGAGGAAAGAGGAGAGAGGGAGAGTGCTGAAAGGGACTAGGGATGGAGCAGAGGAGAGGATAGAAAATACCTATTCCATAAGTATGGCACGGTGCGTGAAAGTGATTGTGAGTTTAAAGGTTAATTTATATTGGAGAGACGTGGGATGACTAAATACAATCACTTATATGTGAATTAGAGTATGGAGCAGTCCGACTGCTTTTATCCTATTCCCCTGGTGAATTGTTGCGTGTCACGGTGTGTCACCATCAATAATTGCGTCAGCCATGTTGGGGAAAGTCTGAGGAGTCGGGAGCTAGAAATACAATCACTAGATAAGAAAGAAACAGACCTACCAGGAGAGCCCAGAGCAGCCTCCCAGATCCAGACAGTAAGAGACAGACACAGACCTACTAGGAGAGCCCAGAGCAGCCTCCCAGATCCAGACAGTAAGAAACAGATACAGACCTACTAGGAGAGCCCAGAGCAGCCTCCCAGATCCAGACAGTAAGAAACAGACACAGACCTGCTAGGAGAGCCCAGAGCATCCTCCCAGATCCAGACAGTAAGAAACAGACACAGACCTGCTAGGAGAGCCCAGAGCAGCCTCCCAGATCCAGACAGTAAGAAACAGACACAGACCTACTAGGAGAGCCCAGAGCAGCCTTCCAGATCCAGCCAGTGTGTGAGTCATTTATAACCAATTACCTTCACAGCATTAAGCCATTTTAACCTGCCACGTCAGGATAATAGCTGCCATGAGACCAATGCTTCCAACTGCACCATCTGTGAGGAATCATCATCCAAACCATCAAATACAATATAGCCTCAAAGGTAAAGGAGGGAGGGAGGGAGGGAGGGAGGGAGGGAGGGACTTTTTCTTATTTTTCCTTCTGTGGCAAGTTCACACAAAAGAGCTCCTTCTTTATGCTAGGGACGCTGCGCAAATACCTGCGGGATAAAATCAAACCCCTGGGAGAATTATATTAGCGATTTAACCCTGCCAGCCGCCCGGTCGCATATTTCCCCTTTATTTTTATAACGGCGGTGAAAGACTCCATTACACTGTTTCTCTAAAAGAGACTTGATTTAAATCCCAGACAGAAGCTGAATTCAGGCGGAGGAAGAGAGGGAGTTAGGGAGGAAGAGATGGCCAGGTAAAAAAGAAGGGGGCATTTTTGAAGGCTTACTCATGCTCTGGAATAATAAATGGGACTTTTCACTCTCCTGCTCCAGCACATGGGGAGAGGAGGAAGGCCGAGGGGGGAGGACACTGCAGGGGGAGGTTGGGGTAGTTTCGGGATCGGCACACGAGTTTCCACTGAAAAGCCCATAAACCCACACCGAGTCGACGTCTCTATTCCTGTCCTAAACCCCCACCCATCCAGCCGACCGTATGCTAAAATCCCAAATGACTACCATACTTCACGGACCGCATTTCAACTGTCAGAACGCCTGGACCACGTTCCAAGTTCAGGTTCCTCTGACGGAGCGCGTGGTCCCCCCCCCTACCGCAACCCCCCCACCTGGGATTTATAAAACCTAACCTTGAGCTCACCGGCTCCGATCTGCTCACCAACCTTTTGACCACAACCGTGAGTTTCTGAGTAAACCACTCTCCACCAAACAGTGGAGCCCCACCAAACAGTGGATCTCCACCAGTCAGAAACTAGCTCACAGAAGAAGAAAATAACTCCTTCAACAACTCCAGAAAAGATCTAACTACTGTTGGGCCAAAACAGACCAAACAATAACACAACCTTTTCTCCTTTTTCTGCCTTGTTCCATAACTGCTCTTGTTTGGAGCATCTGTCCCTGATCCTCAGAGTAGCACTTCATCTGTGTTTGATTTCATCATTCGAGCAGCAGGTAGCCTAGTGGTTAGAGAGAGGTAGCCTAGTGGTTAGAGAGAGGTAGCCTAGTGGTTAGAGAGAGGTAGCCTAGTGGTTAGAGAGAGGTAGCCTAGTGGTTAGAGAGAGGTAGCCTAGTGGTTAGAGGCAGGTAGCCTAGTGGTTGGAGAGAGGTAGCCTACTGGTTAGAGAGAGGTAGCCTAGTGGTTTGAGAGAGGTAGCCTAGTGGTTAGAGACAGGTAGCCTAGTGGTTAGAGGCAGGTAGCCTAGTGGTTAGAGGCAGGTAGCCTAGTGGTTAGAGGCAGGTAGCCTAGTGGTTAGAGGCAGGTAGCCTAGTGGTTAGAGAGAGGTAGCCTAGTGGTTAGAGGCAGGTAGCCTAGTGGTTAGAGGCATAGTGGTTAGAGGCAGGTAGCCTAGTGGTTAGAGGCAGGTAGCCTAGTGGTTAGAGCGTTGAACCAGTAACCGAAAGGTTGCTGGATCAAATCACCGAGCTGACAAGGTAAAAATCTGTTGTTCTGTCCCTGAACAAGGCAGTTAACCCACTGTTCCTAGGCTGTCATTGAAAATAAGAATTTGTTCTAACTGACTTGCCTAGTTAAATAAAAGTTAAATAAAAAGCAGAGGGGGAAGAAGGGAGGACTGTTCTCTCCTTTATGTCAGAGGGAGGACTGTTCTCTCCTTTATGTCAGAGGGAGGACTGTTCTCTCCTTTATGTCAGAGGGAGGACTGTTCTCTCCTTTATGGAAGAGGGAGGACTGTTCTCTCCTTTATGTCAGAGGGAGGACTGTTCTCTCCTTTATGTCAGAGGGAGGACTGTTCTCTCCTTTATGTCAGAGGGAGGACTGTTCTCTCCTTTATGTCAGAGGGAGGACTGTTCTCTCCTTTATGTCAGAGGGAGGACTGTTCTCTCCTTTATGTCAGAGGGAGGACTGTTCTCTCCTTTATGTCAGAGGGAGGACTGTTCTCTCCTTTATGGAAGAGAGAGAGGGTCTACTTTATTGTAGAGAGGGTCTCTGCCTCAATCCAGACTGATTAATGGGAGTTTGGATCGATTATACCGGGTGCCCGACCCCAGTTAACACACAAGGCGCACACAAACGCAATGTCGACTGAGTCACACAGTCTCAGGCACGACACCGCCCAGCATACATTAGACACACAGTCTCAGACACGACACTGCCCAGCATACATTAGACACACAGTCTCAGACACGACACCGCCCAGCATACATTAGACACACAGTCTCAGACACGACACCACCCAGCATACATTAGACACACAGTCTCAGACACGACACCGCCCAGCATACATTAGACACACAGTCTCAGGCACGACACCGGACAACATACATTAGACACACAGTCTCAGACACGACACCACCCAGCATACATTAGACACACAGTCTCAGGCACGACACCGGACAACATACATTAGACACACAGTCTCAGGCACGACACCGGACAACATACATTAGACCAGAGTATATGAGAGGAGCGGAGAGTGCCCAGTTTGACTGGAGCGAGGAGTGAGATGCTCAAAGGCTGGAGCGTTGGCCTTCTCAGCCACTCCAATTTGACTCCAGTACCACTCCAGTCGCGCTCACTTCACAAGCTCAGTGCATGCCCAGCCCAGCATGCATCTGTAGGCTACTTCTGTGCTGCTATAACCCCCTGCTATAAACCCTTCTGTGCTGCTATAATCCCTTAACCCCCCTCATAGAGTTCACTAAATATTTTCATAAATAAACTGCTAAAACACACAGGTGCTAAATTAAGGTGACTTACAAAGATGAGGACCAATAGCAAGAGAGGGTGTGTGGTGATGTAGTGTCCACAACTAAAGAAGAGTGAGTGCGGTGATGTAGTGTCCATGACTAAAGAAGAGAGGGAGTGCGGTGATGTAGTGTCCATGACTAAAAAAGAGAGGGAGTGTGGTGATGTAGTGTCCACAACTAAAGAAGAGAGGGAGTGCGGGGATGTAGTGTCCACAACTAAAGAAGAGAGGGAGTGTGGTGATGTAGTGTCCACAACTAAAGAAGAGGGAGTGCGGTGATGTAGTGTCCACGACTAAAGAAGAGAGGGAGTGTGGTGATGTAGTGTCCACGACTAAAGAAGAGAGGGAGTGTGGTGATGTAGTGTCCACGACTAAAGAAGAGAGGGAGTGCGGTGATGTAGTGTCCACGACTAAAGAAGAGGGAGTGCGGTGATGTAGTGTCCACAACTAAAGAAGAGAGGGAGTGCGGTGATGTAGTGTCCACAACTAAAGAAGAGAGGGAGTGTGGTGATGTAGTGTCCACGACTAAAGAAGAGAGGGAGTGCGGTGATGTAGTGTCCACGACTAAAGAAGAGAGGGAGTGCGGTGATGTAGTGTCCACAACTAAAGAAGAGAGGGAGTGTGGTGATGTAGTGTCCACGACTAAAGAAGAGAGGGAGTGTGGTGATGTAGTGTCCACAACTAAAGAAGAGAGGGAGTGTGGTGATGTAGTGTCCACGACTAAAGAAGAGAGGGAGTGCGGTGATGTAGTGTCCACAACTAAAGAAGAGAGGGAGTGCGGTGATGTATTGTCCACGACTAAAGAAGAGAGGGAGTGTGGTGATGTAGTGTCCACGACTAAAGAAGAGAGGGAGTGCGGTGATGTAGTGTCCACGACTAAAGAAGAGAGGGAGTGCGGTGATGTAGTGTCCACGACTAAAGAAGAGAGGGAGTGCGGTGATGTAGTGTCCACGACTAAAGAAGAGAGGGAGTGCGGTGATGTAGTGTCCACGACTAAAGAAGAGAGGGAGTGCGGTGATGTAGTGTCCACAACTAAAGAAGAGAGGGAGTGCGGTGATGTAGTGTCCACAACTAAAGAAGAGAGGGAGTGGTGTGGTGATGTAGTGTCCACGACTAAAGAAGAGAGGGAGTGCGGTGATGTAGTGTCCACGACTAAAGAAGAGAGGGAGTGCGGTGATGTAGTGTCCACAACTAAAGAAGAGAGGGAGTGTGGTGATGTAGTGTCCACGACTAAAGAAGAGAGGGAGTGTGGTGATGTAGTGTCCACAACTAAAGAAGAGAGGGAGTGTGGTGATGTAGTGTCCACAACTAAAGAAGAGAGGGAGTGCGGTGATGTAGTGTCCACGACTAAAGAAGAGAGGGAGTGTGGTGATGTAGTGTCCACAACTAAAGAAGAGAGGGAGTGTGGTGATGTAGTGTCCACGACTAAAGAATCATTGTGGAATCTGAAAAGACACATATCCCTAAAGCATGATGGTGTACTTACTACCTGCACATGCTAACAGAAAGGAACGAGGTGGTAGATAACTAAGTGTGTCATTCTAGCAAAATATTGACAAACTAAAAATAAAAGTTCTTAAAAGTTCTGTTCATTTTTGTTCTATTTTCTATACTGGCATATTCCCTTTTATTTGGGTTATTTTGCCTAAAAACCTTAAGGCCTACCAATAGAAATGTAATAAAAACAACTCTGCATCTGTGCCCAGCCTGGCAAGAGTGTCCCGAAGGTGTTTGGCATCCCCAGTGGCTCTGCAAGGTCTGAGAGGAAGTTCTCTGCTGCTGACCGGCTCTCCAGACAACATCACGAGCCTGAAGCAACAGACTGGACAAACTCATGTTTCTAAAAATGAATTCAAAGGCACAGCCTAATAAGGCATTTTTAATTGAATTTGTATTTAATTCTAAGTAAGTAAGAGACTGTATGCGCAATTTATAGACTATAATGACTTAATACAACATAATGTTGTTTAAATGCTGAGAGCTTTATGTCCCTACCAGCCAGTGTCACACTCCCAAATGCTTCACAATTTCTTTGTAGCTGTAGCCTTGAAATAATTGATATAATACAGGCTAAATAATTCATTTTGGTTCCTTGTTAGGCTCCCTGTCTGTCTCCTGACCTATTTAGAGGGTTTATATGCTGTTTAATATGACATGGAGCCTATTTGAAATGATAAGAGCTTCTTACATTCACCTTTTCATGTTAATTAAAAAACTTTTCATTAAAATCATGTCGTTTGGTTTCAATAATTCAAAACCAATTGGTAGGTCCAGGTAATCACCAAGTAATTACACACACAGTCTCAGCCACGACACCTACCAGCATACATAAATTACACACAGTCTCAGCCACGACACCTACCAGCATACATTAATTACACCCACAGTCTCAGCCACGACACCTACCAGCATACATTAATTACACCCACAGTCTCAGCCACGACACCTACCAGCATACATTAATTACACCCACAGTCTCAGCCACGACACCTACCAGCATACATTAATTACACACACAGTCTCAGCCACGACACCTACCAGCATACATTAGACACGCAGTCTCAGCCACGACACCGGCCAGCATACATTAGACACACAGTGACTAGGCCCAGAGGGCTAGTCCCATAGTCCCACCTCAAAGCTGGCCAGGAGAGGTCTGGAATCCCCGCCCAAAATACCCCCACTCCAACTTCCCCCAACCCCAACCATGACTTCTATAAGACCCCTTCATTCAACACACAACTTGGCCCATAATCAAACCCAAACCTTCAACCAACCACCGGCCCTCACTTCTATAAGACCCTTTCATCTATCACACATCTATCAGACCCAACTAAACCCAAACCCAAACCTTCAACCAACCACCGGCCCTCACTTCTATAAGACCCTTTCATCTATCACACTTAGACCCAACTAAACCCAAACCCAAACCACAACCTGAGACCCCCACCCCCAAACCCCAGACTTAACCCCCCCACCACACACACACAGCTCTGACAGAGAAGTCTCTCAGCACTGCTGCCTCTGAGGAAGAGTGTGTGTCCAGACTAGTCCAACCAGCAGCAGAGGTCGGTCTAGTCAAACACTCTATTTTCATCATCAGTCAGTCCAGACTGGAGACACATAATAGTACTGAGGTTAGAATGATGATATGGTGATGTGTGGTGGGGCCGCTCGTGTGTGTGTCTGTGCCCGTCGCCATCTGGTTGTGTGTCTCTGTGCCCCTGTCTCCGTCCGTCCGTGTGTGTGTGTGTGTGTGTGTGTGTGTGTGTGTGTGTGTGTGTGTGTGTGTGTGTGTGTGTGTGTGTGTGTGTGTGTGTGTGTGTGTGTGTGTGTGTGTGTGTAAGACAAGTGTGTTTGTGCTGAGAGGAGCGGAACATTCCAGTGACTGCAGACAATTAAGAGGGTGAAATCCAGAAGCCTGGCTGAGTTGAGTCAGTTCAGTCCTGCTGCATCGTAACCAGATGACCCTCTCTGATCCCCCTGTCAGCTGAATGGCACATTGACCAGCTAATATATAGTGCAGGCACTACGCATCACCACTAGCACCTCCCTAGTTAACCCTGTACCAACAATCCCCTCACCCAGCGCGCGTGTGTGTGTGTGTGTGACAGGAAGCTGACAGGAAACACAGCTAGCCCAGGTAATCGCCATGATGTCGCCATGCAGTTTTTACTGAACAAGCTGGTTGTAATCGAGTCCAATTTTAAAATTGACTGATTACAACCAGACCAGAAGGTCCTATTAAAGTCCTTATAATTACCTTTATGGAGAAAGAGAGGGGGACGGAGAGAGAGAGAGGGGGAGGGGAACGGAGAGAGAGAGAAAGGGGGGAGAGAGAGAGAGGGGGGGGGCAAAGAAAGAAAGAGACAAACATTTTTCGCCATCATTCCTCATCCAAGTTCTATTCCCCAAAAGCTTAACTGGAGCAGAGAGAAAGAAAGAACGAGAGAAAGAAAGAAAGAACGAGAGAAAGAAAGAAAAAACGAGAGAAAGAAAGAAAGAACGAGAAAAAGAAAGAAAGAACGAGAGAAAGAAAGAAAGAACAAGAGAAAGAAAGAAAGAACGAGAGAAAGAAAGAGAGAAAGAAAGAAAGAAAGAGAGAAAGAAAGAAAGAAAGAGAGAGAGAGAAAGAGAGTCCACACCATGATGTTCCAAAGCAAACAGTCCTTCCAAACTGTGACAACACGGCCAACCTGAGAGGAGCCAGCGTGATGCTTGGATTACACCCATTAAGCACAGTACATTAAATGAAAAGCAGTCGTGGTAAAAATAAATAAAGGACAAATCCCTCTTTATCTCAATCTCAGGCCCAATAAATACACTGCTAGGATATTTGACTCTGGTTTCCAGGATTGGTTTCTGAATCAACACAGTAGTGTGGTTTGGTAGAGTACGTTCATTATCCTACTGACTCAGGGCTGTCTTCATTAAGGCAGATGTAGCAAATCGTTTTGCAACGTGGGAAAATAAATGCATTTCTTATTGGACATGCTCAGATAGTACCTCCCCTTATCACTCTGTTTTGTACCATTTTCTTCTATTTGGTACCTACTGAACATGACCCAGAGGTACGCCCTTAAGTGCCATGTTGAGGAGTTAGACCTGAAGTGATGCCATGTTGAGGAGTTAGACCTGAAGTGATGCCATGTTGGGGAGTTAGACCTGAAGTGATGCCATGTTGAGGAGTTAGACCTGAAGTGATGCCATGTTGAGGAGTTAGACCTGAAGTGATGCCATGTTGAGGAGTTAGACCTGAAGTGATGCCATGTTGAGGAGTTAGACCTGAAGTGATGCCATGTTGAGGAGTTAGACCTGAAGTGATGCCATGTTGAGGAGTTAGACCTGAAGTGATGCCATGTTGAGGAGTTAGACCTGAAGTGATGCCATGTGGAGGAGTTAGACCTGAAGTGATGCCATGTTGAGGAGTTAGACCTGAAGTGATGCCATGTTGAGGAGTTAGACCTGAAGTGATGCCATGTTGAGGAGTTAGACCTGAAGTGATGCCATGTTGAGGAGTTAGACCTGAAGTGATGCCATGTTGGGAAGTTAGACCTGAAGTGATGCCATGTTGAGGAGTTAGACCTGAAGTGATGCCATTTTGAGGAGTTAGACCTGAAGTGATGCCATGTTGGGGAGTTAGACCTGAAGTGATGCCATGTTGAGGAGTTAGACCTGAAGTGATGCCATGTTGAGGAGTTAGACCTGAAGTGATGCCATGTTGAGGATTTAGACCTGAAGTGATGCCATGTTGAGGAGTTAGACCCAGAAAACGATACACCATGAGAACAGAAGAGAGAGAGAACTGGTAGCGATCAAGCTACAACTCATTTAAACAGTCATGAAGGCCATAGGGCAGGGCTATTCAACTCTTACCCTACGAGGTCCAAAGCCTGCTGGTTCTCTGTTCTACCTGATCATTAATTACACTCACCTGGTATCCAGGTCTAAATCTGTCCCTGGTTAGAGGGGAACAATGAAAACACACAGTGGAACTGGTATCCAGGTCTAAATCTGTCCCTGGTTAGAGGGGAACAATGAAAACACACAGTGGAACTGGCATCCAGGTCTAAATCTGTCCCTGGTTAGAGGGGAACAATGAAAACACACAGTGGAACTGGCATCCAGGTCTAAATCTGTCCCTGGTTAGAGGGGAACAATGAAAACACACAGTGGAACTGGTATCCAGGTCTAAATCTGTCCCTGGTTAGAGGGGAACAATGAAAACACACAGTGGAACTGGTATCCAGGTCTAAATCTGTCCCTGGTTAGAGGGGAACAATGAAAACACACAGTGGAACTGGCATCCAGGTCTAAATCTGTCCCTGGTTAGAGGGGAACAATGAAAACACACAGTGGAACTGGTATCCAGGTCTAAATCTGTCCCTGGTTAGAGGGGAACAATGAAAACACACAGTGGAACTGGTATCCAGGTCTAAATCTGTCCCTGGTTAGAGGGGAACAATGAAAACACACAGTGGAACTGGTATCCAGGTCTAAATCTGTCCCTGGTTAGAGGGGAACAATGAAAACACACAGTGGAACTGGTATCCAGGTCCAGAGAGGAGTTTGAAGGTCATAGGGGATGTTTGTACATGTGTGTGTCTCATCATGCCCCACACTAGGTGTCCCCTCTCGCTAGTGGTTTATATCACAGCCAACAGCCTGCATGGAGATTTAATAACAGAGAAACAATGGAAATACATGGTAGAGTAACGAGACATTCTCCCCCACAGCCCTGTTATCAACCATCTAGAAACAGATCATAACAATCAATGAATAACAATGAATATGATGACGCACTCAATGTGTTGCGCTTGGAGCCAAACCAGACTGAAGTCACCACATACACCATGGTTGTATTCATTAGTGCACACTGTAGTGAAACCTTGTGTAACGGAAAACTAAAACAAGTGTGTCATTGGACAAGTTCAGATAGTACCTTCCCGTTTTGGCCCGTTTTCTTCCATTTGGTGCCAAATGAACACAACCCAGGAGCATTACTGTACCTCTGTTTTCTGATTACAAAATAAGAGCTCAGACTATTTATCTAAATAAAACCCGGGCTGACCTGTGGGATGATTGTGATTTAATAGGAAGTATTACATTTTACCCCCAATTAAACTCCCAATTGCCAGTTTATTCTGGATGGAAACCAGGAAGGAGATTAGCTTGGGTCTGAAAGAGAAGTTTGGACAGGGAGCACAGAGAGGCTTGGAATAGGAGGATGGAGGGTGAGATGTATGGAGAAAGGGAAGGGGGTAGAGAGAGGAAAAGAGTGGGAGGGGGAGCTAGAGAACAAGAAAGAGAGGGAGAAGGCAGAGGGAGAGGGAAAGAGAGACAAAGAGAAAGAAGGAGACAGAACGAGAGCAAGACAAACAGACCGACAGACAGAAAGAGAAACAAGACATCTGAGCCAGTCTGTCCAGTCTACTGATTGGCTATATGGGTATCTGTTTTCTATCAGGTGTGGGCTAGTAGCATCTGGAGGGGAAGTGACCTTGGGAATGACAGCCAACTGACTGAGACAGCAACTGGACCCCTGCCACAAATGAGAGCACTCCACCATGACCATCAGTCAAATCACTGGGAAGCTATTGGGATAGCTGCTAGGCTATACATGGACATGTTGAAGCAATAAGTGTGGCTGTTCCAAGATGGCAGGTCAGTTGAGCTAAAGTTCAAGGGTCAAGGGATGCTACAATTATGTCCATTCCAAATGTCTGACTTAAGTACATTAGGTTCAATCAAAAGTACTAGCAACAGTTAAACACGTTTTTCCTTTGGAGAAAAAGAAAGAGATGGTGCTTCTGATGTCTGTCAGATAGACAGTGAGAATGTTTTGACAGAGAGCGAGAGAGAGCGAGAG
This sequence comes from Salvelinus fontinalis, assembly GCF_029448725.1. Classification (NCBI taxonomy): domain Eukaryota; kingdom Metazoa; phylum Chordata; class Actinopteri; order Salmoniformes; family Salmonidae; genus Salvelinus; species Salvelinus fontinalis. The sequence goes on from NC_074698.1 coordinate 38,596,774, forward strand.
AGCGAGAGAGCGAGAGAGAGAGAGAGAGAGAGAGAGAGCGAGAGAGCGAGAGAGCGAGAGAGCGAGAGAGCGAGAGAGCGGGAGAGAGGGAGAGAGAAAAGAGAGAGAGCGAGAGAGAGAGCGAGAGAGAGAGCGAGAGAGAGAGAGAGAGAGAGAGGGAGGGAGAAAAGAGAGGGAGAAAAGAGAGAGCGAGAGAGCAAGAGAGAAGACAGAATGTGCAGTGGCAGCTTGTAACCAGATGAGAAGGAGTAGAGGTCCTCACAGCAATGCCAGATTCTTCACACAGAGTGTTCCTCTCCTAGTCTCCTAGGCCCATCACATCCACATAACCAGTTAACAGAGGCTGAGCAAACAGACATTCCTCACCCTAAAGAAGAGACTAGGACACAAACACATAAACCTCATAACAAGCTCCCAGATAATGATAATGATACCTCTGGAAACAGTGTTTCAGAGGAAAACTACACCTTCCTAACTCTTCTTCAAACAGGTTGTTTCCACCTCAATAAAGACAAATGTGCTCATACCAAAATAACTTATGAAACAGTATTTGATAGTGATATTTTAGAAGCCCAGGAAAAATACTAAAAGAGCTGACGTCCACTACTTGTGGTCACTGTAGGCTACGACTTAAAACACTATAGTGGTGTTCAGAGCCCTCAAAACATCTTGGGGGGGAAAAAGGGATACATTTCACTTACCAAAACACATTTTGCATACTACTTTATGAAATCTGAGTGTTCACTATTGAGCTGATTTGGAGAGCTGAAAATATATTTGATTTCTACAGTGAATACCTGAGGAGAGCATCAGACACCACAAGGAGATTCCAGAGACATCCAGAGGCTTACAGGCAGCCTGATATCTTCTACAGTCAAACTGACAGGAAATGGAGATGAGTTGTTCATTGGGAATGGCAGGAGGAGGGAGGGAGGGAGGGAGGGGAGTGAGGGAGGGAAAGAGAGGGGCCGGGTAGATGGATATGCAGGCCTCTTGCTGTGTAAACTCCCAAACGACTCACACAAACACAGATTCCCAAAGCAGGAACATTCCGATCAGTGGCATTCTGAGGAGAATGTCTCTCTGTGTTGTGTGCTAGTCCTGAACCAGTAAAAGAACTGGAACTATGTCACACTTAGCTATAACTGTCCCTGTAAAGTTCTTCACAGATCACACATCTCAAACTCACCCCATGCCTATACAAACACACACACCCCTCATACACCTCCACAGTACAGTTACTGTGTGACAGGTTGGGCCTGGGGCACCAGCCAAACACCTGTCCTGAAGAACTGAAGCAAGGACCAGAACCACTGATGATCAGAACCAAGGACCAGAACCACTGATCAGAACCAATACCCCTGCTACCATAGAAGTGGCACAACAGAGCAACTAAGCAGCACAAACACGTCATCCCACGTCTCTCTCTCTGACCGCCAGCCAGCACTCACTCACTCAACTCACTCAACTCACTCAACTCACTCAACTCACTCAACTCACTCAACTCACTCAACTCACTCAACTCACTCAACTCACTCAACTCACTCACTGTAATGCAGAAGGAAATGCTTGTCGCCTGGCCAGGGTTGGTCGTTGGCTCCTGCAAACCTGTTTACAGTAACATAGAGATGCATGGTTCACGCCCACAGAGGGACTCCAGCACCATTTCTCCCTCGTTCCCTCCCTCCCTCTGGAACCCCGGCCACGCTCCCTCCCTCTCTCCCTCTGGAGCCCCGGCCACGTTCCCTCCCTCCCTCTGGAGCCCCGGCCACGTTCCCTCCCTCCCTCTGGAGCCCCGGCCACGCTCCCTCCCTCCCTCTGGAGCCCCGGCCACGCTCCCTCCCTCCCTCTGGAGCCCCGGCCACGCTCCCTCCCTCCCTCTGGAGCCCCGGCCACGCTCCCTCCCTCCCTCTGGAGCCCCGGCCACGCTCCCTCCCTCCCTCTGGAGCCCCGGCCACGCTCCCTCCCTCCCTCTGGAGCCCCGGCCACGCTCCCTCTCTCCCTCTGGAGCCCCGGCCACGTTCCCTCCCTCCCTCTGGAGCCCCGGCCACGTTCCCTCCCTCCCTCTGGAGCCCCGGCCACGCTCCCTCCCTCCCTCTGGAGCCCCGGCCACGTTCCCTCCCTCCCTCTGGAGCCCCGGCCACGCTCCCTCTCTCCCTCTGGAGCCCCGGCCACGCTCCCTCTCTCCCTCTGGAGCCCGGCCACGCTCCCTCTCTCCTCCGCTCCTCAGCAGACGCGTTTGGAAAAATAAACGCAGGGAGCGGAGGATTGGGAGAGGTCAGAGGAGAGATTGAGAGAGGCTGGTGGCCAATATGTGTGTGTTTATCGCACCATGGGGAACAGTCCATTCCTACTCAGGCTTCCTCCAGCGAGTAACGTAGCATAGTAGTGTGTGTGTGTGTGTGTGTGTGTGTGTGTGTGTGTGTGTGTGTGTGTCTGCTTTCTTGCAGACATGTGAGCACGCACTGCTACAATGACCTATAACCCCTCACCCGTCCCCTGCCCAGACAGACAGACTTGTCTTTGAGAGGACGGAGGAAGGAAGAGGGGCTCCTCTGTTTGGGACCCAGGAAATGCTCGGAATGTAAAGAGGTACTGTCATAAGTCTGGGGGGTCCGAAATCTCAGCATTCTGAGGCTGTGTCCTAAATGCAACGCTATTCCCTATAGAGTGTGCTACTTTGGACCAGAGCCCTATGGGCCACACTCAACAGTAATGTACTACATAGGGAATATAAGGTGCCATTTGGGACACAGACTAGAACATGTAGGGGCCTAGACACAAGCCACACACACATAAAACATAGGCTTATGTGTAGTTTGTACTCATACCACAACAGGCTGCAGAGTAAATGTACACTGAACATAAAGACACACTGCATATCATAGATATCCAGCTCTCATCCGTGGCAAACTGGGTGGGGGGGCGGCTCCTGGACACTCCAACACACACACACACACACACACACACACACACACAAGAGTAGGCCTATGGCAAGGCCCACACACACACACACACACACCCCTAACACATACATACAGACTAACAGCATGGTCAATGCGTACTCACCCATTGGAGGTGCCCAGGTTGGCAGAGCCCAGAGAGGATCCCAACTTCCTGCTGTCCCACAGTCTCACCTCCCGACCCCGCATCTGTACACATAATCATGTAGTTTAATAAATACACTTTATAACACACACACACACACACACGACCGTGCATCTGAACATAAAATCATGTCACACACAAACAAACAAAATCACACACACACTTAAAAATGTGTGTGTAGTAATGTCGTCACCTGATCGAAGCCAGTGGTCAGTATGTGGTCAGAGTCCTTGACCCAAAGGATTCGAGAGTCCTTGTTACTCTGAAGTCCCTGGGCACTCTGTAGAGACACACAGGAGGACACAGAGTTTGATTGAATACCCGGATTAGGTTAAGGTCACAGACAGAGAGGCAATGAGGGAGAGACAATGAGGGAGAGACATTGAGCAACTTGTTATGGCTAAGAGTCATGATGTTTTACAGCAAATATGACTCAAACAACATGGACGTCACAGTTACAGTAGTAGAGGTGAAGACGTCACAGTTACAGTAGTAGAGGTGAAGACGTCACAGTTACAGTAGTAGAGGTGAAGACGTCACAGGTACAGTAGTAGAGGTGAAGACGTCACAGTTACAGTAGTAGGTGAAGACGTCACAGTTACAGTAGTAGAGGTGAAGACGTCACAGTTACAGTAGTAGGTGAAGACGTCACAGGTACAGTAGTAGAGGTGAAGACGTCACAGTTACAGTAGTAGAGGTGAAGACGTCACAGTTACAGTAGTAGAGGTGAAGACGTCACAGTTACAGTAGTAGAGGTGAAGACGTCACAGGTACAGTAGTAGAGGTGAAGACGTCACAGGTACAGTAGTAGAGGTGAAGACGTCACAGGTACAGTAGTAGAGGTGAAGACGTCACAGTTACAGTAGTAGAGGTGAAGACGTCACAGTTACAGTAGTAGATGAAGACGTCACAGGTACAGTAGTAGAGGTGAAGACGTCACAGGTACAGTAGTAGAGGTGAAGACGTCACAGGTACAGTAGTAGAGGTGAAGACGTCACAGGTACAGTAGTAGAGGTGAAGACGTCACAGTTACAGTAGTAGAGGTGAAGACGTCACAGTTACAGTAGTAGAGGTGAAGACGTCACAGTTACAGTAGTAGAGGTGAAGACGTCACAGGTACAGTAGTAGAGGTGAAGACGTCACAGTTACAGTAGTAGGTGAAGACGTCACAGGTACAGTAGTAGAGGTGAAGACGTCACAGGTACAGTAGTAGAGGTGAAGACGTCACAGTTACAGTAGTAGAGGTGAAGACGTCACAGTTACAGTAGTAGAGGTGAAGACGTCACAGTTACAGTAGTAGATGAAGACGTCACAGTTACAGTAGTAGATGAAGACGTCACAGTTACAGTAGTAGAGGTGAAGACGTCACAGGTACAGTAGTAGAGGTGAAGACGTCACAGGTACAGTAGTAGAGGTGAAGACGTCACAGGTACAGTAGTAGAGGTGAAGACGTCACAGTTACAGTAGTAGAGGTGAAGACGTCACAGGTACAGTAGTAGAGGTGAAGACGTCACAGGTACAGTAGTAGATGAAGACGTCACAGGTACAGTAGTAGAGGTGAAGACGTCACAGTTACAGTAGTAGAGGTGAAGACGTCACAGGTACAGTAGTAGAGGTGAAGACGTCACAGGTACAGTAGTAGAGGTGAAGACGTCACAGTTACAGTAGTAGATGAAGACGTCACAGTTACAGTAGTAGAGGTGAAGACGTCACAGTTACAGTAGTAGAGGTGAAGACGTCACAGTTACAGTAGTAGAGGTGAAGACGTCACAGGTACAGTAGTAGAGGTGAAGACGTCACAGGTACAGTAGTAGAGGTGAAGACGTCACAGGTACAGTAGTAGAGGTGAAGACGTCACAGGTACAGTAGTAGAGGTGAAGACGTCACAGGTACAGTAGTAGAGGTGAAGACGTCACAGTTACAGTAGTAGAGGTGAAGACGTCACAGGTACAGTAGTAGAGGTGAAGACGTCACAGTTACAGTAGTAGGTGAAGACGTCACAGTTACAGTAGTAGGTGAAGACGTCACAGGTACAGTAGTAGAGGTGAAGACGTCACAGTTACAGTAGTAGAGGTGAAGACGTCACAGGTACAGTAGTAGAGGTGAAGACGTCACAGGTACAGTAGTAGAGGTGAAGACGTCACAGTTACAGTAGTAGAGGTGAAGACGTCACAGGTACAGTAGTAGAGGTGAAGACGTCACAGTTACAGTAGTAGGTGAAGACGTCACAGTTACAGTAGTAGGTGAAGACGTCACAGGTACAGTAGTAGAGGTGAAGACGTCACAGTTACAGTAGTAGAGGTGAAGACGTCACAGTTACAGTAGTAGGTGAAGACGTCACAGTTACAGTAGTAGGTGAAGACGTCACAGGTACAGTAGTAGAGGTGAAGACGTCACAGGTACAGTAGTAGGTGAAGACGTCACAGGTACAGTAGTAGGTGAAGACGTCACAGGTACAGTAGTAGAGGTGAAGACGTCACAGGTACAGTAGTAGAGGTGAAGACGTCACAGTTACAGTAGTAGAGGTGAAGACGTCACAGGTACAGTAGTAGAGGTGAAGACGTCACAGGTACAGTAGTAGATGAAGACGTCACAGTTACAGTAGTAGAGGTGAAGACGTCACAGGTACAGTAGTAGAGGTGAAGACGTCACAGGTACAGTAGTAGAGGTGAAGACGTCACAGGTACAGTAGTAGAGGTGAAGACGTCACAGGTACAGTAGTAGGTGAAGACGTCACAGGTACAGTAGTAGGTGAAGACGTCACAGGTACAGTAGTAGAGGTGAAGACGTCACAGGTACAGTAGTAGAGGTGAAGACGTCACAGGTACAGTAGTAGAGGTGAAGACGTCACAGGTACAGTAGTAGAGGTGAAGACGTCACAGGTACAGTAGTAGAGGTGAAGACGTCACAGGTACAGTAGTAGAGGTGAAGACGTCACAGGTACAGTAGTAGAGGTGAAGACGTCACAGGTACAGTAGTAGAGGTGAAGACGTCACAGGTACAGTAGTAGAGGTGAAGACGTCACAGGTACAGTAGTAGAGGTGAAGACGTCACAGGTACAGTAGTAGATGAAGACTATACTACTACTAGGCGTCTTGCTGATAAACGTGTTGTTGACAGCGAAGGACGGTGTGTGAGATCAACATTAAGATAATGACAAACAATGAGAGATCATCTCAAAAGAGGACAGCCTGGAGAGGACAGTCTGGAGAGGACAGCCTGGAGAGGACAGTGACGACAGAGTGATTGACAGACTGACTCATCCAAAGTGGAGGGGAAACAAGAGACTGTTCTCTAGTGCTGCTTGTGAGAGATCCACAGAGGACAAACCAGGACTTGTCCAAATGAAATAATGAATGAAAGGCTTGTTATTGTTGTTGAACCAGACTAGGTGACTTCTGCCCCCGACACCAGGTTCTATTACTGCTACGACAGAGTCTCTATGTTACTGAAACACTGCTACCATGGAAATTGGTGTCAAAACAACATTGTTAGAACAACATTGTTGCACCATAAGATACTGTTAGACAGGGCTGCCCTGAAACTGACACAGGGTCAGGGAAGAGGAAGGATGTAACAACTGAGCTTAGCTTTTGCGTAACGGCACGGTAGCTTAGGTGTCATAATGTTGTGAGAATGTTAGACATGGTTCCTGCTCCCTTGACACTGATACAGGGAAGAGGAAGAGTGACTAACAGCTGAAGTTAGTTTAACGTTACAGTAGTTGTCACAACATGCCTAAAGATCTTCGGTGGAAACTGATGTCAAAACAACGTTGCTGGAATGTTCCTCGGGGCTGCTGCTCCCCTGACATTGATATGGGGTCAGGGAACTGGAAGGGTGACGAACAACAGAGGTTAGGTTGGCCTAATGACACAGATCTTTAAGTCTGAAAAACACAGACAAGCCCCCTGTGCATTTATCTATCTATCTCTTTGTCTCTCTGTGTCTCTGTGTGTCTCTCTCTGTCTCTGTGTCTCTCTCTGTCTCTGTGTCTCTCTCTGTCTCTGTGTCTCTCTCTGTCTCTGTGTGTCTCTGTGTCTGCCTGCCTGCCTGTCTGTCCTCATCCATGTGTGTGTCTTCCCATGTCTGCCTGCATTTCTGTGTGTGAGTGTGTGTGTGTGTGTGTACAGTACTCCAGTTACGCTGAGAGCCTCCTCTGGGCTTTGAGTTAACAGGCTCAGTGGAAGTTTCCAAAGAGCAAGCCGCTTGGCTTGTCCCCCCCCAAATTACTGTTGTCGTTTTTTACCACCCGTCTGTCGCCGTGCCAACCCTTGGAGGAGCGTGACACCACAGCTGTGCAACAACAAGGAGAGGGTTGACACGTGTGTGTGCTGTGTGTGGTGACATCTCTAAAGAGGGCAGTCGTCGCCCGGGCGCTCGCACAGCGACACTAATCACCTCGCTGCAAGGCAGAGGAAAAACAAACACGTGGAATACCCGAGCTGCCGTGTAGTTAGAGTGACAAGGCCTCTCACTGTCAACTGTGGGAACCCCTCATTCAAGAAAATGGTTGAATCCCAAGGCTTTTTGTCATGTATGGGACTGAACCAACAGGTTTATGAAAACAGGGGGTGCAAGTGGAGGAAAGAAAAAACAAACCTGGGGTAAAATCTGAGCTGCCGTGTAGTGCAGAGCTTCTAGATTAAAGTTTGAGTGTCAGGCCAGGACTCACTGTGGGAAGATCCCCGTTTTAGAATGTGTGGCAGTCCCCAAGTCATTCATCACATATGAGACTGAACCAACAGGTTGAAGAAAACAGGGGTGAAAATGAGACATAAACCTCTGCTCAAAGAGCTCTCCACATGTGCAGGGTGGGACCCATCACACATATGGGCCCTATCAGGTCTAATTAAAAGCCCACTTCCCCTCCTCCCTGCTCTCCCCCCTCCCTGACGTCTCCCTCACCACACTCCCAGCCTTGTGGTTTGGGGATCAACTGCTGAGGGGGACAGAAACATGGTCTGGTTCATCTTTACTTCTTAATTTAAACGCTTCATTGCGTTTTTCTCTCCATGGCTCTTCTCCACTGGTTACATACGGAGGACAAATGGACAAATGAGGACAAATGACACACACAAGTAGAGAAGTACACACGTGTACACACACACACACAATCAAATAGACAAAACACACTAATGTGCGCTCACAAACACACAGTAATTCAGCCTGTAAAGAAATGTGAGAATTGACAGATTGTAGAAGCTCAAGGCCTTGCGGGAGGATAGGTCGGTACAGGGAGGTGGACGTTAATTACACTTTGGAAATGTGTTCTCTATTGATTTCAATGGAAAGGAATCCCAGTCGGTCCTCTCCCTCTCCCCTGGGCCATCACACCACACATGGCCCAACCAAAACAAAAGGGCTTGAGCCAGTTCAATACACCAGGCCAAGGCTGTGTGTGTGTGTGTGTGTGTGTGTGTGTGTGTGTGTGTGCGTGCGTGCGTGCGTGCGTGCGTGCGTGCGTGCGTGCGTGCGTGTAGCTGCTCTGCTCCTACCATGGTCCTGTCCATATCAATGTAGCATGAAGTGCATATATCATTATCATCAAGGTTAAAGGTTTGATTGTGTGTTTGGGCCACCATCAAGGTTAAAGTTAGATGTATTACACCTGACTGTGAAGCGTGTAGAATTTGCCACACACACACACACACACACACACTTCAATAGAGCGGTCTTTAAAGGAAATCCTCAGATGTACTGTCTCTTGGAGCAGCATACCAGGCCTCGTATCCAACACCATCTGTGAGGTATATGGAGAACTCAGCAGAAGTGTTGGGGTCTCGTATCCAACACCAGCTGTGAGGTATATGGAGAACTCAGCAGAAGTGTTGGGGTCTTGTATCCAACACCAGCTGTGAGGTATATGGAGAACTCAGCAGAAGTGTTGGGGTCTTGTATCCAACACCAGCTGTGAGGTATATAGAGAACTCAGCAGAAGTGTTGGGGTCTTGTATCCAACACCAGCTGTGAGGTATATAGAGAACTCAGCAGAAGTGTTGGGGTCTTGTATCCAACACCAGCTGTGAGGTATATAGAGAACTCAGCAGAAGTGTTGGGGTCTTGTATCCAACACCAGCTGTGAGGTATATAGAGAACTCAGCAGAAGTGTTGGGGTCTTGTATCCAACACCAGCTGTGAGGTATATGGAGAACTCAGCAGAAGTGTTGGGGTCTTGGTAGGGGTCCAAATAACTCCATTGACTGGAGGACTATTAAACACATACCAAGCCAGATATTTCTTAAGCAACGTGGACACTAAACAAAGACAGAGATGATAACTCCTTAGTAAGATACACACCACAGCCACAGTGAAAGGTGGATGTTTCAAATTGTACAGTACCTTGGCAATGCCTTATACTATTGTACAGTACCTTCTCTTGGTTGGTGTTGAATGTTGCCATAACGTTAGGACAGTGTTGTCTGAAAGCAGCAGTGTTGGCCCTCATGCTTACTGGCAGCCACTGTGTACCAGTGTATGATACAAGCTGGTTTAATACAGGAGAACCGTCAACACAACTGTCTCATTGTGTTTAACGTACCATCTATCAGCTCTATCTGTTGTTGTAATAACAGACATGTCCCACAGCAACTAAATGACTTAGTAATAACTGACAGACAGCCACTCCATGTCAATGTCCCACAGCAACTAAATGAGTTCGTAATAACTGACAGACAGCCACTCCATGTCAAAGTCCCACAGTAACTAAATTACTTAGTAATAACTGACAGCCACTCCATGTCAAAGTCCCACAGTAACTAAATTACTTAGTAATAACTGACAGCCACTCCATGTCAAAGTCCCACAGTAACTAAATGACTTAGTAATAACTGACAGACAGCCACTCCATGTCAAAGTCCCACAGCAACTAAATGACTTAGTAATAACTGACAGCCACTCCATGTCAAAGTCCCACAGCAACTAAATTACTTAGTAATAACTGACAGCCACTCCATGTCAAAGTCCCACAGCAACTAAATGACTTCGTAATAACTGACAGACAGCCACTCCATGTCAAAGTCCCACAGCAACTAAATGACTTAGTAATAACTGACAGACAGCCACTCCATGTCAAAGTCCCACAGCAACTAAATGACTTAATAAACGAAATGCCTTGTTTTTGGCTCAGTGTAGTTAGGATACTCTCAGGCCTGAGCTGGGGAAGATGCCCAATGGCGCAGGCCAGACAATGACGCCAAGATGCACTAGCATGCACACACACACACACACACACACACACACACACACACACACACACACACACACACACACACACACACACACACACACACACACACACACACACACACAGGGCACTGTCGTGATCTCTTCTCTCATTTTCCTCAGTTAAAGTCACATACTGCTAAAAAGAGAAAAGGCCTAAAGATATAGCCTTGGAAACATATGCCTTACATCAAATCTAAAAAAACGTGCCTTGACCTAAATGACAGAGTAGACTAGAGGGCAGTCTCAGCCAGATGTCACCCTGTGTCTATGCTCTTGTGACAGAGTTACGTACACGCAAGATTCCATTCTGGGTGCAGAGATTACCCTCTGTCTGACCTGTAGAGTATACCTGCATCCCAAATGGCACCCTATTCCCTACGTAGTGCACTACTTTTGACCAGAGCACTATGGGCCCTTGGGATCGGATCAAAAGCAGTGCAGAGAAGTGTGCAATTTGAGACAGAGACAATGTGATTTACCATGACAGCAGCTTTCAACAGACAGCTCCAGGATTGAAGGCAAATAAACGGCAGTAATATCAAACAGAACACTGTGCACACACACACACACACACACACACACACACACACACACACACACACACACACACACACACACACACACACACACACACACACACACGCTAGCCCTACATCTAACAGTCTGACGGTGATGATGTCACTGTGTCCATTGTCCATACTAGATCTGATGGCACGCGTGCCTGACAGAGTCTCAGACACATGGTGATGTCATAATTCAGCAGCGCTCGCTGACAGCAGCGGCAGTGGTTGTGCAGGTGTGTATGTGTGTATGTGTGTGTGGGAGGGACACTGAGGCCAGGGGTGCCCTGGGCTATCCATCAGGCTATGGAGCTCCCCCTTTCTTCCCAGTCTCCCTCCTGTCTCCCCAAAAACGGTGTTTCAGATTTAGGGTAGGGGTTCTTGCCTGTCGGCCACTCAGCCTACAGAGAGCAGGGCTGCTGCTGACACCACAGGGCCCACAGAGAGCAGGGCTTCTACTGACACCACAGGGCCCACAGAGAGCAGGGCTTCTACTGACACCACAGGGCCCACAGAGTGCAGGGCTGCTGCTGACACCACAGGGCCCACAGAGAGCAGGGCTGCTGCTGACACCACAGGGCCCACAGAGAGCAGGGCTGCTGCTGACACCACAGGGCCCACAGAGAGTAGAGCTGCTGCTGACACCACAGGGCCTACATAGAGCAGGGCTGCAGGTGACACCACAGGAACCACAGAGAGCAGGGTTGCGGCTGAGCTGCTGCTGACACCACAGGGCCCACAGAGGACACAGCATCTGGACATCAGGCTGTCCAGAGGAACGAGTGGTATGTTTTCCTTAGCAGCAGAACAAAGAGAAACACAGAGCTCTGAGTTTTAGGAATCCACTCTCAGGAAGAGAGGGAGTGAAGAAGGAGGGAGAGAGTGATGGTGCGTGACTTGGAGGGTCTGAAGGGGGACGTAGAGAGGAAGAGAGGAGGACAGGGCTCACCTGCCTCAACGATGGGGTCATTTGGGGTCACAGACAGACCAATTCAACGGGAGAGGTACTTTGGAAGTGACGGGAAATGACATCATTAAATTGTGAGGCGAATAATAATACAGGTGTTGATGACAAAACGTAGAATTATGAAGAGAGAGGAAAGACTGGTCTGTACAGTTGGGGAAACAGTCACAACTCTCAGTCGGAGTGAGTGAGTGTGTAGCCTACTTCTCTCTAAGTGAGGGAGGGACTTCTCTCTAAGTGAGGGAGGGACTTCTCTCTAAGTGAGGGAGGGACTTCTCTCTAAGTGAGGGAGGGACTTCTCTCTAAGTGAGGGAGGGACTTCTCTCTAAGTGAGGGAGGGACTTCTCTCTAAGTGAGGGAGGGACTTCTCTCTAAGTGAGGGAGGGACTTCTCTCTAAGTGAGGGAGGGACTTCTCTCTAAGTGAGGGAGGGACTTCTCTCTAAGTGAGGGAGGGAAAGTGGAGATCTCCCCCCAAAGAAGGATGATCCTGTAATAACAAGGCAGGTATAAAAATGTGATGTGATTTACAATGAAAGGTGGTAGTCCTATTAAACACTCTGAGACAGACAGAAGACGTCTCCAAAAAAGACCCAGTCAGCATCTGCCTCAAAATATGATGGATTTATGAATCTATTTAATGTCCCTCTCCCAATAAAAACACAGGAGCCTTCTCACTCCCATTCTCCTTACGTATTAGCGAGCGGAGCTTAACCAGACAGAGAGCACATCTGTGTCACTCAGAGAGAATGTTGTTTCACCCACCAGGACTGTGTATCAGGTGTCAATGAGCACATATGGGAACAATTGCGCTCTCCCTCCCTCCCTCCCTTCCTCCCTCCCTCCCTCCCTCCCTCCCTCCCTTCCTCCCTCCCTCCCTCCCTCCCTCTCAAATTCCATGTGCTCACTGGGGCCATAAGTATGTTATGATGAGTACCAGTCCTGTAGAAATTGTTTAAACTGGCTTTCTCCCGCTGCTTATTTTTCCTATAGATCACATGACTTTGATATAGATGATTGATAGATGATATAACTTTAATGTCACATTGCCGTGATGGTTGTATTACTAATTGTAGTACTAACTCAAGGGTCATCGATCAGTGGTAGAAATCTCCCCTTCATTCCTTCATCAATCACTATTAAAATAAATGTATTCGTTCTTGGTTTTCATTATCCTCTCTAAACGTAATACAGGTTCAATAAAACACTTTCTTTATCCAGGAAATACAATTACAGTTTTAAAAACGTTCTCTAAAACCTCATGTCTAAAATGTCACTTCTTAAAACCTAACCCTAACCTTAACCACACTTCTAACCTTATGCCTAACCTTAACCACACTTTTAAACGTATGCCTAACCTTAAATTAAGTTAAACAAACAGCATGCATTTTTAGGATATAGACAATTTCGACTTTGTGGCTGTGGTAACAAGTGACAAGCGTTAATAATGCCTCCTGCAGTGCTGACAGACCAGGCATCCGTTCCAGACCTAGCTAATCAAACTGCCCAGTGTTCTGATTAAAGGAACTGTGTCCCCCTGCCTGGTCTGGTCTGCTGCACAGAGCTGCTGTGGTGGAATTGGAACCTGATTACTGCCTCCGCCTCCGGACAGACCAGCGACCAGAAATACTGTATTCCAGACCTGGGTTCAAATACTACTGAGCATTTTATTGAGCTACGTGGAGTTGGACAGGGTTTGCAGATGGGTGGGGTTTGCTCCTTTGTGACTTTTCCCATTGCTTCCATTGTGCCAGGCAAGCTCAATCAAGCACAGCCAAAGTATATGAAAGAAAGCAAATACTACTTGAACCCAGGTCAGCTGTACTGTCAAGAATCAGACATACCCTACCCCAGCTGCACTCCTTCATCCCTCAACCAGCTCCTCATTTCCCCTCTCTTCCACTCCTCTAATGGAGCCATCCCTCTTTCCCTTCATTCACCCTCTCCTTTAATCAATAACCCTCACCCCATTTCCTTTGCATCATCTATCCTTAAAACAGACCGATTCCACTTTATTCTTTTCATGTACAGGCAATTAGTTCTTTCACTAACTATTTGACTTTCATGTACCACCATTTTCTCATTCATGCCCCATTTGCGCCATTATTCAGACTCAGAATAGGGCTGACCTATTCACTGTCTCCAATTTTATTCCCTCTTTTCACAGAAGCCGGTAGACCGGCCGCAAATAGGACAGGAGGGACAGAGCGAGGGACAGAGCGAGGGAAACTGGGGAAAACGGGAGGAAGAAAAAAAACATACAAATCAAACCAGCCAATTTATTCTTTCATTTCCTCTCCCGCTGACCACCACTTTTTCAACCATTAATTGGAAACATCTTCCAGTTCCCGCCCTCACTTTGTCTCTCCTCAAACTCTGAACCCACAGATCCTTCTTTATTTTTCTCTACCTCTCATTCCCTTCTTCTCTCCACCTTTCGTTCCTCTACTGCAATTAAAATCAGAGGTAAGCGTCAGAACAGAGATTCATATCTATTAGAAGGCTAAAGCCTAGATGATGGGGGGGGGGGGGGGGGGGGGGGGGCAGCTGAAACAGCAGTGACTTGAGTTTTGACCTCGTCGTACACCGTTGGGTCAAACCCCCCTGACACACTAATACACATGGGAGGATTTAGTTACTTAAACTTGAGCTTAACATCTCAGCTTCAAATCTTTGAAGAAATTTACCTCAGAAAAATACACTTATCTTACTGCTTGAGATATCTAGACAGTGTTTCCACTATACGCATTTTAAATCATGGCCGCAAAATATTGCAAAATATATATATATTTTTTTTTTTCTTCAAAATTGCAAAATATATTTTTTTATTTTTTTTTGAGGGGGGGGTAGTTTTCATAATGATAAAAGGTTTTCAGTGTAAACTTAAATGACTAAAACCAGATGTAAAGTACGTAGAAAAGATAATTGACCAACACATTTTTAAATAAGATCACCTTCAAGAACTAAAAAACACCAAAATAAAAACTAAAAAGTCTTGGAGACCTCTGTAATTCCAAAATGGCATGGCATGGGGCCCCCATTGATTTGTTAACATGTTTGAGACACTCAGATGGCATAAGAACAAGGCATAAACCATGGGAAAATGTGTATAACTGCAGAAAATTTGCTTTAAAAAAGCTAAATGTTGTTTCTCAGCCAGAGACCCCCACCTTTTATTCACTAAATGTGTCTGCTGTTGTCTTCATGCCATTCTCTCCACCTCTCTCTCCCCTGTCTTTCTAGGAGTGAGTTACAAATACTAAAGAGATGGGAAAAAATATGATATGAACCATAGAGACAGTAGGAGGGCTGTGGGCCATGGCTGTAGGCTGCCATCACGGGAATAGTGATATGGCCCTCAATTATGCTCTGTGTGTGTGTGTGTGTGTGTGTGTGTGTGTGTGTGTGTGTGTGTGTGTGTGTGTGTGTGTTGGCAGGATAAATATAGTATACAGTGTGTATGGGATATCCAGAAGGGTTTTCCCTCCCAGCTGTTTGTTTCCCCCAGACTACATTCCCACAGCCTTCCTGGGAAAAAAAGTGTGGAGTTGAGGAGAGGAAGATAAGATAGATGGAACACAGAGAGGGGGATTGGAGAGAAGAGGAATGGTAGTGATAGAAAGTCCTTGGTGGCCAACTCATGATGTAAACAGAGGATATCCCAGTGTCATTCCACACACACACGGTACCAGTCAAAAGGTTGGACACACCTACTCATTCAAGGGTTTTTCTTTATCTTGACTATTTTCTACATTGTAGAATAATAGTGAAGACATCAGAACTATAAAATGACACATATGGAATCATGTAGTAACCAAAACAGTGTGCAAAGCTGTCATCAAGGCAAAGGGTGGCTACTTTGAAGAATCTAAAAAATATTTAGACTTGTTTAACACTTTTTTGGTTACTACATGATTCCATATGTGTTATTTCATAGTTTTGATGTCTTCACTATTATTTTACAATGTAGACAATAGTAAAAAAAAATCCATTGAATAAGTAAGTGTGACCAAACTTTTGACTGGTGCTGTCCATACATACACATACACACACTTTATATCTGCCATTTAAAAAGAGTTGTGATCCTGAAAGAAGAAAACCTTCTATTATATAACACCTTTATACCGGCCCATGGGACGCAAGTGCAGATGTGCCCCAGATATTACCACACATTCACACCAGTGCCAAGCCACTGACTAAATAAAACCCTGCGTTGGTCAGGCTCCATTATGCACACACATAATACTCCGCTCTCAGAGTGTGTTTTGGAATTAGCAAGGAAAGATTTCCATCTTCAATTACAGGTCTCTTCAGAGAATGATTGGCAGCCGGGTTAGTTTCCATTTCGCTAGGGGACTTTGAGAGATTGACGGCCACTACACCGCCTGCCGCAAAGACGTCACTCACTGTTTGGTTTCAGAACGGGCAAGAAACAACACTGGCCTTCAGGATCCTTCAACCTGATGGTAAAATAAAACAGGAACAACACAAAAAGCTGAGTTCTGAAAAGAGATCATCTATCCTTCAATAAAGAGGGTGGACGGGGTCATAAGGAGAGATCCAGAGCAGGTCATAAGGTCTGTTTTTTATTTAACCTTTATTTAACTATCCAAGTCAGTTCAGAACAAATTCTTATTTACAATGCCGGCCTACAAAAGGCCTCCTGCAGGGACGGGGGCTGGGATTAAAAAATACATGTGTTGTTTAAATATAAGACAAAACACACATCACGACAAGAGACACCACAACACTACATAAAGAGAGACCTAAGACAACAACATAGCATGGCAGCAACATAGCATGGCAGCAACACAGCATGGTAGCAACACAACATGGCAGCACAAAACATGGTACAAACATTATTGGGCACAGACAACAGCACAAAGGAAAGAAAGTAGAGGCCACAATACATCACGCAAAGCAGCCACAACTGTCAGTAAGAGTGTCCATGATTGAGTCTTTGAATTAAGTGTGAGATAAAACTGTCCAGTTTTAGTGTTGCTTGCAGCTTGTTCCAGTCGCTAGCTGCAGGGAACTGAAAAGAGGAGTGACCCAGGGATGTGTGCACTTTGGGGACCTTTATCAGAATGTGACTGGCAGAAAGGGTGTTGTATGTGGAGGATGAGGGCTGCAGTAGATATCTCAGATAGGGGGGAGTGAGGCCTAAGAGTGTTTAATAAATAAGTATCAACCAGTGGGTCTTGCAACGGGTATACAGAGATGACCAGTTTACAGAGGAGTATAGAGTGCAGTGATGTGTCCTACAAGAAGCATTGGTGGCAAATCTGATGGCCGAATGGTAAAGAACATCTAGCCGCTCAAGAGCACCCCTTACCTGCCGATCTATAAATTACATCTCCGTAATCTAGCATGGGTAGGATGGTCATCTGAATCAGGGTTAGTTAGGCAGCTGGGGTGAAAGAGGAGCGATTACGATAGAGGAAACCAAGTCTAGATTTAACTTTAGCCTGCAGCTTTGATATGTGCTGAGAGAAGGACAGTGTACCGTCTAGTCATACTCCCAAGTACTTGTATGAGGTGACTACCTCAAGATCTAAAGCCTCAGAGGTAGTAATCACACAGGTGTGGGAGGGGCATTCTTCTTACCAAACCACATGACCTTTGTTTTGGAGGTGTTCAGAACAAGGTTAAGGGCAGAGAAAGCTTGTTGGACACAAAGAAAGCTTTGTTGTAGAGCGTTTAACACAAAATCCAGGGAGGGGCCAGCCGAGTATAAAACTGTTCAATAAGGAGAGATTCAGGGCAGGTCATAAGGTCTGCTGAATGTGTAGTGTGCAGGCTGCGGCTGTATTGGCCCTGTAGTTTGTCCACAAACCTGTGGCTAAAAATACAGACAGGAAAATGGAGGACAGGTGGTCCAACTACCTCCGTGCTGAACGTAACGGCAGCAGGCGCTCTGAGCTCCGGCTTTCCCACAGGTGTAGGCTTTCAGTAGCTGGCACGCGTCTTCAAAACCCTCCTCCGCTACTCTCTTTTATTTCCTGGAGGATATCATCCACCTCTTCCTCATCTGTTTACCCAGGATTGTTAAAGAACGTAAATAAACAATGAAGTCCTATGTGAGTTCCCTAAAAAGCCAAGTATTGGCGATTCCAAATCAGGACTTTAGTTTATTGCCTACAAGTCCAAGTTACTGTGAGTAAGTTCTTGCCATTCAGTACATGCATCCTCCCAGATACACAAACCAAAACACCCCCTCCTCCCGGATAACCTATACTGGTGGGATAGGGTGCTTCACGTGTTACCCCCCTCTTTCAATCGGTGCCACGTGATTTTTCTTGACGCAGACGAGGCAACTTTCAGAAATAGTCTCAGAGGCCAGGTCGCTCTGTGTGTCTGCAGGTCCCTCCATCAGACACCGTCATACAGCCACGTCTAGAAATCCTGGCTAAAGGGCAGCCAATTTGGGGTTTTGCCGACGTCCTTTTATGGTCAACTGGCCTTTCGGTTTTAACCATGTGTTTCCGGGACAAGCGTCAGGTGACAATGGCCCGCACACGACCACTGCCAAGAAGAACATATCGTCCCAGTCAATGCTAGGAAAGGAGCGTCCGGTCGGGGTGAGCTGATAAAGTCTGACGGTGCAGAGGGTAATCTAATACGGTACGAGATGTTTGCTGAGGAAATCACACAGGGTGCAAAAATCATTAGTGAGCCTGATAGACAGGCCTTTCTGAGTTCTGTTCTGATGACTCATGGTGAGTCAGGAATAAAAGACTGACGAGTCAGAGAACTTGTTTTTATTTGCTTATTTTGGGCTGCTACATTAGGAGGGGTTGTTACAGTCAGCACATCTGCTAAGCAGATATAAATGCCTTTGAGAAAGATTAGGAACAACACATTTTCATATACTCAAATCATCCTGCACCTGTAAGATGAAGCCAAGCGAAGCCAAGAGGTCACAAGGGGAATGGTGGGAAACGGACAAACCACCAATCTCACAGGTTATATTATGATTCTGGCAGGAGATATGAAACCCACTTTATCTCCACTCCATTCCACTGGAGGTCCAAACTCTAGTGCTGTTCCTTCCTACTCCCCTGGGCTCTTTCCAACTTCCTTTTTCCTCACCTCCTTCTCAAAACACATTGGAGGAGAAGATCCAAGGTCCCTTCCCTCTAACCTTTTCCTCCAATAACTTTTGAGAAAAAGTCTAGAAGAGAGGATGTGAGGAATCGAGGAAAGACTAATGAGAAAGAATCTAGGACTAACGGACCCGTGTGGTAGAGCATGGTGCTTGCAATACCAGGTTTGTGGGTTTGATTCCCACAGGGGACCAGTACGGAAAAGTATGAAGTCACTACAGTAACTGGTACTGGATAAGAGCTTCTGCTAAATGACTAAAATGCAACAGCTTTGCCCCAGTGGAGCTGGTGAGATCAACATCTCTGTAATATTTGCCCAAACCTACAAATCACTTTAACTGCAGTGTGAAGTGATATAAAACACACAGAAGTGGGGAGGAAGGCTGTGATTATTTCGCCACGGTGCTAATTGGGCCTGAGTGCCCACAGCAGTTGGCAAACCATCCAGTCAGCTAGGAGTCTGGCCTGAGACCAGGAAGTACTGTGATGTGGTCACCCTGGGGCCTGGGGACACAGCATGGCTCACTACACCCCCAGCTGGCTGGCTTCTCCCTCTGGGACAGTTCTCCAGGGAACACTGGACATAAGAGCTCAGCAACAGAAAATCACCTAACATCAAGACAGAGCCCACTGGAGATAGATATCACCTAACACCAAGACAGGTGATCTCTCTCTCCAGTGGGCTCTATCTACATGTTAGGTGATATCTCTCTCCAGTGGGCTCTGTCTTGGTGTTAGGTGATATCTCTCCCCAGTGGGCTCTAACACCAAGACAGAGCCCACTGGAGAGAAATATCACCTAACATGTAGACAGAGCTCACTGGCGAGACATCAAAACTATGAAATAACACATATGGAACCATGTTATAACCAAAAACAAATGTTATATTGGAGATTCTTTAAAGTGGTCACCCTTTGCCTTGATTTTGTTGTTGAGCTTTTCACACTCTTGACATTCTCTCAACCACCTTAATGAGGTAGTCACCTGGAATGCATTTCAACTAACAGGTGTGCCTTGTTAAAAGTTTCCTTCCTATTAATGCGTTTGAGCCAAATCAGTTGTGTTGTGACATGGTAGGGGTGGTATACAGAAGATAACCCTATTTGGTAAAAGACCAAGTCCATATTATGGCAAGAACAGCTCAGATAACCACAGAGAAAGGACAATCCATTATTACTTTAAGACATGAAGGTCAGTCAATACGGAACATTTAGAGAAGCTTTACATTTTCTTCAAGTGCAGTCGCAAAAACCATGAAGCGCTATGACGAAACTGGCTCTCATGAGGACCGCCACAGGAAAGGAAGACCCAGAGTTACCTCTGCTGTAGAGGATACATTCATTAGAGTTACCAGTCTCACAAATTGCAGCCCAAATAAATGCTTCACAGAGTTCAAGTAACAGACACATCTGAACATCAACATCAAGTGTTCAGAGGAGACTGCGTGAATCAGGCCTTCATGGTCGAATTGCTGCAAAGAAACCACTACTAAAGGACACCAATAAGAAGAGACGTGCTTGGTTCCAACCACCGTGTCTTGGTGAGACACAGAGTAGGTGAACGGATGATCTCTGCATGTGTGGTTCCCACTGTGAAGCATGGAGGAGGAGGTGTGATGGTGCTTTGCTGGTGACCCTGTCTGTGATTTATTTACAATTCAAGGTACACTTAAACAGCATGGCTATCACAGCATTCTGCAGCGATACGCCATCCCATCTGGTTTGCGCTTAGTGGGACTATCATTTGTTTTTCAACAGGACAATGACCCAACACACCTCCAGGCTGTGTAAGGGCTATTTGCGTGCTCAGTATATGTGGGAACTCCTTCAAAACTGTTGGAAAAGCATTCCAGGTGAAGCTGGTTGAGAAAATGCCAAGTGTGCGCAAAGCTGTCGTCAAGGCAAAGGGTGGCTACTTTGAAGAATCTAAAATATATGTTGATTTGTTTAACACTTTTTTGGTTACTACATGATTCCATATGTGTTATTTCATAGTTTTGTTGTCTTCACTATTATTCTACAATGTAGAATTTTTTTTTTTTAAATTAAGAAAAACCCTTGAATGAGTAGGTGGGCAATCACACAGCCCTC
This sequence comes from Salvelinus fontinalis, assembly GCF_029448725.1. Classification (NCBI taxonomy): domain Eukaryota; kingdom Metazoa; phylum Chordata; class Actinopteri; order Salmoniformes; family Salmonidae; genus Salvelinus; species Salvelinus fontinalis. The sequence continues at coordinate 38,617,828 of NC_074698.1, forward strand.
CGTGGAATGAGTTTGACACCTGTGATATAGTGTGTCACGTATAAATATAGAGGGTAGTGCTTTATTCTACAGTACCACTTCAACTGATATTTGACTGGTGTTTACAGGATGAACATTATGTAGTAACAATGGGTACTTTCTAAAGTCTATTATTTAATTAGACAAACTGGTTGAATCACTGTTTCCATGTAATTTCAACAACAAAAAATCTACGTGGAAAACTGATTGGATTTGCAAAACTTAAGTTAATTTCTTACTTTTTTCACTCAACTTTTAACCTAAATCCAATGTCATGGTGAAATGTTTTGTTGATTTCACGTTGAATTCATGTTAGTTGACAACTCAAGCAAATGTAAATAAAAAATAGACTTTGAACTGACGTCTGTGCCTAGTGGGATATGTGTTAATTCACTCCCCAAGCAGGCCCTACACTACACTGAGATGTGTCCACTCCTCTACTGTAATACACTGGTGTCACGATCCCTCCCCAAGCAGCCCCTACACTACACTGAGATGTGTCCACTCCTCTACTGTAATACACTGGTGTCACGATCCCTCCCCAAGCAGGCCCTACACTACACTGAGATGTGTCCACTCCTCTACTGTAATACACTGGTGTCACGATCCCTCCCCAAGCAGGCCCTACACTACACTGAGATGTGTCCACTCCTCTACTGTAATACACTGGTGTCACGATCCCTCCCCAAGCAGGCCCTACACTACACTGAGATGTGTCCACTCCTCTACTGTAATACACTGGTGTCACGATCCCTCCCCAAGCAGGCCCTACACTACACTGAGATGTGTCCACTCCTCTACTGTAATACACTGGTGTCACGATCCCTCCCCAAGCAGGCCCTACACTACACTGAGATGTGTCCACTCCTCTACTGTAATACACTGGTGTCACGATCCCTCCCCAAGCAGGTCCTAGACTACACTGAGATGTGTCCACTCCTCTACTGTAATACACTGGTGTCACGATCCCTCCCCAAGCAGGTCCTACACTACACTGAGATGTGTCCACTCCTCTACTGTAATACACTTGGTTACACGATCCCTCCCCGGACCCCCCAGTGGTGACCCATGGCAGGCGTTCACCACATCCCTGACAGACACAGTGATTAATAGCCTGAATCCAACTACACCAACAAACAGCTGAATCTCCAGCATGGAAACCACACAACCAGGCTCCAGGACACCATCAGGGCGTCAACTATGACAGAATCCTTTGAACGCTAAATTACCCCAACTCTCAACTTGAGAGGGAAAGTGAGAAGGGACTTTTCCACCGCTCTAGGAGTGATGAACCGTAAACTGTCACAGGACTCCTCGTCTTCAGAAACTCAATTAGCGTGAGATGATGTAATTTGGCGTTGGATTGAGGGAATTAGCGGTGTTGTTGACCTTCCCGCCATGTGTCAGCCAGATTTCACAAACCACCCTACTCCGTTCCAATCTCTTCCTCCATTCCTGTACATAGGAATAAAGCATTCTGGGATTCTTGTCTTCGCTTTAACTCTTTACACTTGTACACGGGTTCAAAATAGCAGATATGGACACTGATTAGTCCCTAAATTGGAACGCAGTGGCTGTACAGTAAAATGCTATACATGAGGTCAGAGGTCAAGGTCTCTACTTCACAGCGCAGCACTTGTTTTGACTGACAGCAGTTCTGAACTTGAACACAGTGCGCAACAAGAAGTTGCCCCCATTCCTCCCACTGGGAAACAAATGTTTTGTTGTCTGAGTGAGGGAAATCCTGTTAATAAAGAGGACTCAACGTATTTTGAAAGATGAGACACTGAGGATTATAATAAATACCGCTTTGATGTCATACAAGCAAGCCAAGCACCCATTAATCCAGATGTGTACTTTTCCTTATCATAAAACTCATGTCATACAGTGTCAACGTTTATGATCACTATGCTTAATGTACAGTTAGAAGATGACATGACGTCATACCCTGGGTTGTTCTGAACAGAACGAGCCTGTTTGTATAATTGACAAGAAATGTGGTGAGGAACACTATTCGGAATGCACTCGTAACTCTATTCTACACGCACCAAAATTACAATCTGCTTTGCCTTGTGAAAGACTAACATTGTTTTTAGTAACTTAGCTAGTCATGTTGGCAATAAAACATGCTTTCAAATGATGCCCACCTGACCAGATTCTGATTTATAGATGGACTGTTTTTTGGAATGGGGAAACAACAACAGTAATTGTCTAAAGGCGGGGATGCAGGGCTGTGTCCCAAACAAAACAACTACAAGTCTGCTTGCTGTAGTTCCTCAACGGCACACCTAGGAGAGCTCAAAATAGCACCTTACAGTTGAAGACTCTTCTTTGAGTTATAAAAGTGCATTGAAATTACGTAGGAACTGTGCACACTTTGGAGAGGTGTGAAGGCAGTTTGCCTGGCGGGTGGGAGTGGTGGGCCAGTAACCGGAAAGTTGCTTGATCGAATCCCTGAGCCAACAAGGCATAAATGTGTCGTTCTGCCCTTGAGCAAGACAGTTAACCAACAACAACTGCTCCCCAGAGCGCCGATGTCGATTAAGGCAGGTCCCCGCACCTTTCATTTAGATTTGGAAAGTATTCAGACCCCTTTACTTTTCCCACATTGTTACATTTCGGCCTTATTCCAAAATTTCTTAAATACGTTTTTTCCTCATCAATCTGCACACAATATCCCATAATGACAAAGCAAAAACAGGTTTTTAGAAATACCTTATTTACATAAGTATTCAGACCCTTTGCTATGAGACTCAAAATTAATCTCAGGTGCATCCTGTTTCTATTGATCATCCTTGAGATGTTTCTACAACTTGATTGGAGTCCACCTGTGGTAAATTCAATTGATTGGACATGATTTGGAATGGCACACACCTGTCTATATAAAAGGTCCCACAGTTGACAGTGCATGTCAGAGCAAAAACCAAGTCATGAGATCGAAGGAATTGTCCGTAGACCTCCGAGACAGGATTGTGTCGATGCACAGATCTGGGGAAGGGTACAAAAACATTTTTGCAGCTTTGAAGGTCCTCAAGAACACAGTGGCCTCCATTATTCTTAAATGGAATAAGTTTGGAACCACCAAGATTGTTCCTAGAGCTGGCCGCCCAGCCACACTGAGCGATCGGGAGAGAAAGGCCTTGGTCAGGGAGGTGACCAAGAACCCGATGGTCACTCTGACAAAGCTCCAGAGTTTCTCTGTGGAGTTGGGAGAACCTTCCAGAAGGACAACCATCTCTGCAGCACTCCACCATTCAGGCCTTTATGGTAGAGTGGCCAGACGAAAGCCACTCCTCAGTAAAAGGCACATGACAGCCTGCTTAGAGTTGGCCAAAAGGCGCCCAAAGACTCTCAAACCATGAGAAACAAGATTCTGAATGCCAAGCGTCACATCTGAAGAAAACCGGGCACCATCCCTACGGTGTGGGGATGTTTTTCAGCGGCAGGGACTGGGAGACTAGTCAGGATCGAGGGAAAGATGAACGGAGCAAAGATCAGAGAGATCCTTGATGAAAAGCTACTCCAGAGTGCTCAGGACCTTCAGATTGGGGTGAAGGTTCACCTTCCAACAGGAAAACAACCCTAAGCACACAGCCAAGACAACGCAGGAGTGGCTTCGGGACAGGTCTCTGAATGTCCTTGAGTGGCCCAGCCAGAGCCCGGACTTGAGGCCGATAGTGGCTTCACTCACCACAGTTATTTAGATAAGGCTGAGGGAAACAGACCTTTGGATCTGGGAGCTCTGCGGCACTCACCACAGTTATTTAGATAAGGCTGAGGGAAACAGACCTTTGGATCTGGGAGCTCTGCGGTACTCACCACAGTTATTTAGATAAGGCTGAGGGAAACAGACCTTTGGATCTGGGAGCTCTGCGGTACTCACCACAGTTATTTAGATAAGGCTGAGGGAAACAGACCTTTGGATCTGGGAGCTCTGCGGCACTCACCACAGTTATTTAGATAAGGCTGAGGGAAACAGACCTATGGATCTGGGAGCTCTGCGGTACTCACCACAGTTATTTAGATAAGGCTGAGGGAAACAGACCTTTGGATCTGGGAGCTCTGCGGTACTCACCACAGTTATTTAGATAAGGCTGAGGGAAACAGACCTTTGGATCTGGGAGCTCTGCGGTACTCACCACAGTTATTTAGATAAGGCTGAGGGAAACAGACCTTTGGATCTGGGAGCTCTGCGGTACTCACCACAGTTATTTAGATAAGGCTGAGGGAAACAGACCTTTGGATCTGGGAGCTCTGCGGTACTCACCACTGTTATTTAGATAAGGCTGAGGGGAACAGACCTTTGGATCTGGGAGCTCTGCGGTACTCACCACTGTTATTTAGATAAGGCTGAGGGAAACAGACCTTTGGATCTGGGAGCTCTGTGGTACTCACCACAGTTATTTAGATAAGGCTGAGGGAAACAGACCTTTGGATCTGGGAGCTCTGCGGTACTCACCACAGTTATTTAGATAAGGCTGAGGGAAACAGACCTTTGGATCTGGGAGCTCTGCGGTACTCACCACAGTTATTTAGATAAGGCTGAGGGAAACAGACCTTTGGATCTGGGAGCTCTGCGGCACTCACCACTGTTATTTAGATAAGGCTGAGGGGAACAGACCTATGGATCTGGGAGCTCTGCGGTACTCACCACAGTTATTTAGATAAGGCTGAGGGAAACAGACCTTTGGATCTGGGAGCTCTGCGGTACTCACCACAGTTATTTAGATAAGGCTGAGGGAAACAGACCTTTGGATCTGGGAGCTCTGCGGTACTCACCACTGTTATTTAGATAAGGCTGAGGCAAACAGACCTTTGGATCTGGGAGCTCTGCGGTACTCACCACAGTTACGTGATGAGTGGCGCTGAAACTAAACCCCCAAACAGCGATACACACACAGATGGCAACACCGCACCACAGAAGAAGGAAAATAAATCATTATAGTGTGTGTATGTGAGAGAGTCTGGACAACTCGCCACTTCAGACACACACACACTCCCCCCCCCCCCCCCCTCGCGTAGGGGAGAACTGAGCCTCAATTTTTATTTTTATTTTTTATTTAACTAGGCTAGTCAGTAAGCAATACAAAGGGTCAGCATTGTGTTGGCTGGAGGCTGTTGTGGCTGGAGGCTGCAGGCTGCTGTGGTGCTCTGAATTTCACAGGCCTGTCTGAGAAGTTCCACATGTGCGGCAGGCCTGTCCTGGCCATGTTGGTAGGTAGTTAACCAACAGGACTGTTATTATTACAGTCGTGGCCAAAAGTTTGGAGAATGACAAAGGTATTTTTGTCAGATGTTACTATGGAATACTGAAGTATAATTACAAGCATTTCATAAGTGTCAAAGGCTTTTATTGACAATTACATGAAGTTGATGCAAAGAGTCGATATTTGCAGTGTTGACCCTTCTTTTTCAAGACCAATTCAATCCACTCTGGCATGCTGTCAATTAACTTCTGGGCCACATCCTGACTGATGGCAGCCCATTCTTGCATAATCAATGCTTGGAGTTTGTCAGAATTTGTGGGGTTTTGTTTGTCCTCACGTCTCTTGAGGATTGACCACAAGTTCTCAATGGGATTAAGGTCTGGGGAGTTTCCTGGCCATGGACCCAAAATATCGATGTTTTGTTCCCCGAGCCACCTAGTTTTCACTTTTTCCTTAAGGCAAGGTGCTCCATTATGCTGGAAAGGGCATTGTTCGTCACCAAACTGTTCCTGGTTGGGAGAAGTTGCTCTCGGAGGATGTGTTGGTACCATTCTTTATTCATGGCTGTGTTCTTAAGCAAAATTGTGAGTGAGCTCACTCCCTTGGCTGAGAAGCAACCCCACACATGAATGGTCTCAGGATGCTTTACTGTTGGCATGACACAGGACTGATGGTAGCGCTCACCTTGTCTTCTCCGGACAAGCTTTTTTACGGATGCCACAAACAATCGAAAAGGAGATTCATCAGAGAAATTGACTATACCCCAGTCCTCAGCAGTCCAATCCCTGTACCTTTTGCAGAATATCAGTCTGTCTCTGATGTTTTTCCTGGAGAGAAGTGGCTTCTTTGCTGCCCTTATTGACACCAGGCCATCCTCCAAAAGTCTTCGCCTCACTGTGCGTGCAGATGCACTCACTCATGCCATTCCTGAGCAAGATCTGTACTGGTGGTGCCCCGATCCCGCAGCTGAATCAACTTTAGGAGACGGTCCTGGCGCTTGCTGGACTTTCTTGGGCGCCCTGAAGCCTTCTTCACAACAATTGAACCGCTCTCCTTGAAGTTCTTGATGGTCCGATAAATGGTTGATTTAGGTGCAATCTTACATGCAGCAATATCCTTGCCTGTGAAGCCCTTTTTGTGCAAAGCAATGATGACGGCACGTGTTTCCTTGCAGGTAGCCGTGGTTGACAGAGGAAGAACAATGATTCCAAGCACCATCCTCCTTTTGAAGCTTCCAGTCTGTTATTCGAACTCAAACATACAGAGTGATCTCCAGCCTTGTCCTTGTCAACACTCACACCTGTGTAACTGAGAGAATCAATGACATGATGTCAGCTGGTCATTTTGTGGCAGTGCTGAAATGCAGTGGAAATGTTTTTTGGGGATTCAGTTCATTTGCATGGAAAAGAGGGACTTTGCAATTAATTGCAATTCATCTGATCACTCTTCATAACATTCTGGAGTATATGCAAATTGCCATCATACAAACTGATGCAGCACACTTTATGAAAATTCATATTTGTCTTTCTCAAAACTTTTGGCCACGACTGTACACTAGCACATGTTATACGCTCACTGACTAGTGTGTGTTATGTAGAAAACATCAGGCTGATGAGGAAGGAATACAGGCTAGCTTCATTGAAACACCACCATTGGTTGGCCCATAGAAGGTCAGGGGCATATTCATTACGACATATTGTAGCACAACTAAAATAATAGCACTTGTCATGACGTGGCCCTCTTTGGGTATAGCGTGCCTTCCCCCTCTCTCTCTCGCCTACACCCAGGCTGCTGTTATCTCAGGTTGTAAATTCCTGGAGGAGACTCTCTTCCTCATAGCCAGACAGTATAGATAGAGAAAAGGTTTCACAGGAGAACAAAGTAACCTCTTCTCCAGCATAGAATTTTAGAACGGAACCATGTACATGTTTTGGAGAAGGTGTACACGGTCGGGGAAGAATCCAGCTACGACCGGTCCATTTCATTTAATGTTTGTGAAACTCATGAGAGACAAGACAGCCACATTACCATAACCTTGTTTATACAAGAGTCTCAGTTATGAGGCTTGCATCTAATTGTTGTATAAAATGAATGAATAAAGATGAAACTATTTGTGAAATTATGTAATGTGATTTTAAACTGTTTAATGAAGGAAACTCCAATTCCCTTTGGAGTTTAACTAAGTCATTGGCCCACCCCATGAGCACAGACATTGATCTGGCGTCATGGGACAGCACCTTTCTGCTCTTCCGAATATAACCCCCACCTTGGGAATTTATCTTGAGACCATGCTTCTCTCAATTACGAGAGGGCTAAGGTTTGAGTAGAGACCAGTACCTCATCACAGAGGGAGTTAAGGTTTGAGTAGATTGATGAATCTTTTAACCATACCACGTGGTTAAACTGAGACTATCAATCTGACAGAATAAGAGCTACTCTTCTATACTAATTACTAATCTGCAGCTAGGAAATCTGTACCCGTGAATGCGAGGACCGACAACCGCCGAAACATCTATTCTATAACAACATTGCTGAATGTTAGTCTGAATTGTCCATTCTAACCACGGCAGAGAGAGAGAGGGCGGACAAACTCTCCAACAAAAACAAACTTTCCAACAGAGATCACGACGTCACACTGAGCGTAAATATATATATTGATTGCAATTATTCCCGAATGAGTGAGCGTTCATGTGCAAAGGAGTAGCATTTCAATTGTTATTATTATCAACCGTGTAGTGTCTTTTGTCCTTCGCGGCCTTCTCAGTCCCTTTGTCTAACAAGCCGCCATGCCGGTTGAGCCCACTAGGGCACATTCCCCTATAATTTCCTTGTAACCATATCTACTTGTTTGTTTGTGTGCATTTCTGTGATAATTTAGTTAGTTAATAAATAAATTATTGAGACAATTGATGTATGGATGACTCATAGTGAAGACTGGGTTCGTGCAGATAACCAACAATTTACGACGTTTGGAATGAGACTAACGTGAGGTAAAGAACAATTCATTAATTAGAAGACTAATTGATCAGATATTAAAATAGCTGAAAGTTATATTAGGAAAATTATAACTTTGTAATCTGAAGATTTTCCTTGATGCCCCGACTTACTAGTTAATTACATCTACCTGATTAGTTAATCACGTAATAATAATTACAGAGAATTGATTTGATAAACTAAACAGTCTTCAGTTTAATGATGCCAAAGACACAACACACTTATTAAATGGACAAATTCAGGTAGTCCCTTCCTCTTTCAGTCCGTTTTCTTCCATTTGGTGCCTAATGAATACGACTCAGCTAGCTAACATACTCGGTGAGTATTGAGCAACATTACTTCACGGTTCATTTTCTTAAGGTCCACTAAGGTCGATCTCAGCTGTGTCCTGGGGCCTGCTCTTAGATCGCATTGGGGCCCTGCTCCCAGCTCCACCGCGGGGCCCTATGCCAAGCTCCACCACGGGGTCTGCGCCCAGCTCCACCGCAGGGTCTGTGCCCAGGTCCACCGTGGGCCCTGCTACCAGCTCCACTGCGGGGCCCTGCTACCAGCTCCACCGCGGGGCCCTGTGCCCAGCTCCACCGCGGGGCCCTGTGCCCAGCTCCACCGCGGGGTCTGCTCCCAGCTCTGCTCTGAGGCCCAGTGACATAGATCTCTTATGACAGTTTAAGTCTCTGAGGTGCTCAGTATTTCACCTGCCTGTCAGTATCGGTTTACCATCACCGTGATTTAGATCAAATTCCAATCCCAAGAAAAGCAAGGGTCACCAATGGGGGTGTGTGTGTGTGTGTGTGCGTGTGAGTGTGTGTGTGTGTGTGTGTTGAACTTCGCAATGAGCTAAAATGTTGTCACAAGAGGAAAAACACCTAAACCACAAAAGCCACAACTCACAAACACACACATCAGTTCACACACACACATCAGTTCACACACACACACACACACACACACGTGCGCATTCCTCAAACCCTTCACAAATAAACCACCAGTGTAATGCCTCATTACCAACACAGGGGAGAGAAGATCAACAGGGAACACCAGTCACAGACACACCTAGTCCAACCCAGTACACACAACCCTGGTCTGATCTCACTGTTGATGGAAAGACTGACAGAGGCTAAATGGTTTCTGGGCCCATATTCATACAGCGTCTCAAGAGTAGGAGCGCTGACCTAGGATCAGGTTCTCCCTGTCCACATGATGGTATTCATTATGATCTAAAAAAAGGAAAAACTGATTCCAGATCAGCACTAATAGGTCTCTCTGTGTCGTCTCAACAGCTCCAGTAACAACAGGGTCAATATAGTAGAACAGCATCATGATCTGTAGTTTGGATATGAAAGATGAAGCAATGACTTTAAAAAGGTAATACATATGTATCAAGAACAAATTCATGGAGACCAATTATGTAGAATGTGGTTAAATCACAGAAACGGAGGATAATGTTGACGTGAGGTGATCTTCAACACACACAATACCACATTATTAAGACATAATGACAAGAAACAAATTCCCTCCAAAACAACAACAGCCCAAGTGAGCTGAGCTCTTACTACAGAAGAATCACACCCATCCACCTCATCCCCCCTAAACGGCAACCTATTCCCCATCCAGGAAAAGGGCTCTAATTTCAGACCCAACCCAGGAAAGCATGGCTCAGTGTGGCTCTGCCATCTTGGCTCCAGGTGTCGCCCACGTGTTGTGCGCTAGGCTTAATTAGCTGGAAACTGACGGTCCCGAGGCTGCAAGCGCATTAATGAGCCCTCCGCTCCCAAACAACACACATGTTGCAGTCAGAATCGAGCTGCGAGAGCTCTCTCCGTCTTTCTGTGCCAGCTGGCTCACACACACACATCCCCTTGCCTCACTCCTCAAAAATAACACTTCACCAGCATAAGCTCACTGAAACACACACACAAACACACACACACACACACACCTCTGTTCATTAGCTTAACCAGCTGGGACCTCTTCAACCCTCTCCTGAAGCCCGAGCCAGACTCCCATCCTGGAGCCAACCCACTGCACTCCATTCTGTCACCTTCCCCTCTAACAGAGCTCCTCTCCTTTGGGACCAGGATCCTCCCATAATCATTAGCTGATTAGCTCACCTACCTGCAAATACACTGACATACAATCTCATAGACACACACCCACACATCATGATCTCATAGAAACAAACAAACAAAAACAACTCTCTCAGAAAATGAACAAGCCTAACATCCCAAACTCTCCAAAATGTCCTGCACACAAAGCACAGTAGTGAACATTCTCTATTTAATTCCACATAAGAAATGCACTCCAACAGACTGGAGGGGAAGGACCCTGTCATAGAATCTAGATGAATTAACACTTAAATAATAACCGGCTTCAGCACAGGGATGAATGGAATAACCATATGATGTTATTATATGTCTCTGTGCAGGAAATTTTTAGGACAGTAAAACCAGAACTGACACTGGAGGAGAGGCAGTGGGCAAGACTGTCCCAAATGGCACCATATTCCCTATATAGTGCACTACTTTTCACCAGAGTACGGGCCTCGGTCAAAAGCAGTGCACTATATAGGGAATAGGGTGCTGTTTGTATTACTGCCGGCCCAGGCAGTAATACAGGGAGCTACAGTAGGCAGGCTAAAAGGGATGGAGGGAGAATGAATGGGGAAACTTCTGGGTAGAGTTAGCCGGTAGCCATTAGCAGGCCCTGCTCACACTTACAGGCCTGAGGCCAAACCACACGACCAACAACATTGGACACTTTATGGAACACAAAGCCTTCACTATCTCATCCTGGAATATCCACGGCCTGAGGTCATCTGCCTTCGGCCTAAATGAGCAGGAACCTGGACTTCAAAGAAATTGGAAATACAGACATTGTCATCCTACAAGAAACATGGCATAAAGGAGACGGAACCACTGGTTGCCCTCTCGGTTACAGAGAGCTGGTAGTCCCATCCACCAAACTACCAGGTGTGAAACAGGGAAGGGACTCAGGGGGTATGCTAATTTGGTATAGAGCAGACCTAACTTACTCTATTAAATTAATCAAAACAGGAGCATTTTACATTTGGATAGAAATTCAAAAGGAAATGATCTTAACAGAGACAAATGTCCTCCTGTGTGCTACCTATATCTCCATACTTTAATGAAGACAGCTTCTCCATCCTGGAGGGGGAAATCAATTATTTCCAGGCCCAGGGACATGTACTAGTCTGTGCCAACCTAAATGCCAGAACCGGACAAGAACCCGACACCCTCAGCACACATGGGAACAAACACCTGCCTGGAGGTGACAGCATTCCCTCCCCCATATGCCCCCCTAGGCACAAGTATGACAACATAACCAACAAAAACGGGTCACAACTCCTGCAGCTCTGTCGCACGCTGGGTATGTACATAGTCACTGGTAGGCTTTGAGGGGACTCCTATGGTAGGAACACCTATAACCCATTGCTCTTTATGGTTGTGAGATCTGGGGTCCGCTCACCAACCAAGAATTCACAAAATGGGACAAACACCAAACTCTGCATGCAGAATTCTGCAAAAATATCCTCAGTGTACAACGTAAAACACCAAATGCATGCAGAGCAGAATAAGGCCGATACCCGCTAATGATCAAAATCCAGAAAAGAGACGTTAAATTCTACAACCACCTAATAGGAAGCGACTGCCAAACCTTCCATAACAAAGCCATCACCTACAGAGAAATTAACCTGGAGGAGAGCCCCCTAAGCAAGCTGGTCCTGGGGCTCTGTTCACAAACAAACAGACCCCACAGACCGCCAGGATAGCAACACTATTAGACCCAACCAAAACACATTGGAAAGAATTAACAAAAAAAACTGAGCAAACTAGAATACTATTTGGCACTGAACAGAGAGTACACAGTGGCAGAATACGTGACCACTGTGACCCACCCAAACTTAAGGAAAGCTTTGACTATGTAGACTCAGTGAGCATAGCCTTGCTATTGAGAAAGCCCACCGTAGGCAGACCTGGCTCTCAAGAGATGACAGGCTATGTGCACACTGGAAACTGAGCTGCACTTCCTAACCTCCTGCCAAATGTATGACCATATTAGAGACACATATTTCCCTCAGATTACACAGATCCACAAAGAATTAGAAAACAAACCCGATTTTGATAAACTCCCACATCTACTGGGTGAAATACCACAGTGTTCCATCACAGCAGCAAGATTTGTGACCTGTTGTCACAAGAAAAGGGCAACCAGTGAAGAACAAACACTATTGTAAATACAACCCATATTTATGTTAATTTATTTTCCCTTTTGTACTTTCACTATTTGCACATCGTTACAACACTGTATATAGACATAATATGACTTTGAAATGTCTTTAGTCCTTTGGAACTTTTGTGAGTGTAATGTTTACTGTTAACTTTTATTGTTTATTTCACTTTTGTATATTATCTACTTCACTTGCTTTGGCAATGTTAAAATATGTTTCCCATGCCAATAAAGCCCCTTGATTTGAATTGAGTGAGTGAGTGAGTGGCAAGGGGGCAACAATGGGCATGGAAAGAGAGAGAGAGAGACAGGGCAGAGGGGGACAGGTAGTTATGAGTTATGACTGCACACGCATTAAAACTAAATGCTCCAAACTCTCAAACGGTGACCTCACAAAATAATATGTGCTTTTTGGTCCAAAATGTTTAAAACGTCAGTACAAACCATGTCATTTAGGATTACACGGAGGGAAGAGGAAGGTGAGGTGCAGGGTCGGGAGCATCAATCATAAAGGTCACAGGTACTAGTTCAGATTGCAGATGTGCAACTCTTTCGATTTCGATTTCACTCTTCAGGACGAGCGCGGTAGCCTGGTCCCAGATCTGTTAGTGCAGCACAGCCAACTCCCATGGCAGCATAAACAGATCTGAGTCCAGGTTATGAGTGCAATAAAACAATGGTACACACACGCACGCAAATGCGCACACACACTCATCCATGTTAATTTGAATAGCATTATAATTGTTATAGTTCAGGTTCTTTAGAGGTTTCTGATTTCTTAAAAGGTCTAAATTACTTAACAGGTTTTCCCTTTTTTCTTCATCCAAATAATGTATTCTCACACAAACCGTCTTTCAGCGCTGCCAAAGAATGAGATGTTGATACTTCCTTGAGAATAAAAAGTGTTTGGGGTCAGAGAACGTCTAACAGCAGCACATCATGTGGCATCACGTCAACATTGTGAAATACAACCTCCATAAAGTACAGAATGTGAACTATCCAACAAACTGTCAACGTACTCAGAGCTGACACACATTCCCCATTACACAAGGAATCAATCTAACCATGTTTCTAACCGTGGTTTTTCATACACCCAGTCACGCTGTCCGCTGGACTTGGGCCATCGCTGTTACATTTCAATTCAGAAGTGGCTAGATGGTTACTATAGCAACCTTGTTAACTGTGAACTTTGTCTGAAAACAAACAGGTTTTAATAAGTGGACTGTGTGTCCAAGACTGATTCCTCTTCTCCCGTTGTAAACGTGTGGGTGAGTTTCCAACAGCAAGTCCTCTTCCATCCCTGTTGTAAACATGTCCTGGCTGAACTATCACAGTCTGCCTACCCAGATATGGGCTTCTCCTCAACAACAAGTCCTCTTCTATCCCTGTTGTAAACATGTCCTGGCTGAACTATCACAGTCTACCTACCCAGATATGGGCTTCTCCTCAACAACAAGTCCTCTTCCATCCCTGTTGTAAACATGTCCTGGCTGAACTATCACAGTCTACCTACCCAGATATGGGCTTCTCCTCAACAACAAGTCCTCTTCCATCCCTGTTGTAAACATGTCCTGGCTGAACTATCACAGTCTACCTACCCAGATATGGGCTTCTCCTCAACAACAACTTTGACCTCAGTTTTTTCCTTTCTGGATTATAGGCTCATAGATAATAATAAAAAAATAATAATAAATAATATAATAATATAATATAATATAATAATAAAAAATAATTGGAAAAATGATAGTTATTGATCAATAATGACAAGCTACTGAGGATGGTAGCTGACTCTATAGCCACTCCTATCTGTCATATCTTTAATCTGAGCCTAAGGGAAATGATTTGTCCTCAGGCCTGGAAGGAAGTCAAAGTCATTCCGCTACCCAAGAGAAGTAAAGTGGTGTTTACTGGTCCTAACAGCAGACGTATCAGCTTGTTGCTAGCTCTTAGCAAACTGTTGGGAAAAAATTGTGTTTGACCAAATACAATGCTAGTTCTCGGTAAACAAATTAACAACAGATTTTCAGTATACTTATAGAAAAGGGCACTCAACATGTACTGCACTGACACAAAATACTGATGATTGGTTGAAATAAATTGATAATAAGAAGACTGTGGGAACTGTATTGTTAGATCCTAGTGCAGCCTTTGATATTATTCACCATAACCTCTTGTTGAGAAAACTGATGTTTTATGGCTTTTCAACCTGTGCCATATCATGGATTCAGAGCTATATAACTCATAGAAATCAGAGGGTTTTCTTTAATGTCAAACATGTAAAGTGTGGTGTACCACACGACAGCTCTCTAGGCTCTTTACTAGTTCTATTTTTACCAATGACCTACCATAAGCATTAAACAAAGCCGGTGTGTCCATGTATGCTGATGATACAACCATATACATATCAGCAACCACAGCTAATGAAGTCACTGAAACCCTTAACAAGAGAGTAGCAGTGAGTTTTGGAGTGGGTGGCCAGTAATAAACTGGTCCTGAACATCTCTAAAACGAAGAACATTGTATTTGGTACAAATCATTCCCTGAGCTCTAGACCTCAGCTGAATTAGGTAATGAATGGTGTGGCTGTTGAACAAGTTGAGGAGACTAAATGACTTGGTGTTACCCTAGACTGTAAACTTTCATGGTCAAAACATATAGATTCATATAGACACCACACTCCAAAAAGCAAGTCCAGCAGGCTCTAGTTTTGTCTTATCTTGAATATTGTCCAGTCATATGGTCAAGTGCTGCAAAGAAGGACCTAGTTAACCTGCAGCTGGCCCAGAACAGAGCGGCACGTCTTGCTCTTCATTGTAATCAGAGGGCTGATATAAATACTATGCATGCCAGTCTCTCTTGCTAAGAGTGGAGGAGAGACTGACTGCATCACTTCTTATTTTATAAGAAACATTAATGTGTTGAAAATCCCAAATTGTTTGCATAGTCAACTTACACACAGCTCTGACACACACACTTACCTCACCAGACATGCCACCAGGGGTCTTTTCACAGTCCCCAAATCCAGAACAAATTCAAGAAAGTTTAGAGTATTATACAGAGACATTATTGCATGGAACTCCATTCCATCTCATACTGTTCAAATGAACAGCAAACCAGGTTTCAACAAACAGATAAAGCAACATCTCTCCCATGTTTGACCTAGATAGTTAATGTGTATGTATTAATATGTAGGCTATGTAGTTCTGTCATGGAGCTGTTCTTGTCTATGAATGTTCTGTATGTTCATGTCTCGTGTTTTGTGTTGACCCCAGGAAGAGTAGCTGCTGCTTTCGAGGATGGTCAGGGAAGGACAGCTAATGGGGATCCTAATAAAATACCAAAATAAATCATAATCAAGTGACAACAACAACAGAAGGAGGACAAAACCAGTGGTGAAATCTGTTGGTTAGCCTCTAGGTCTCTCTGCCTCTCTATTTTTGCTCTCGTCCCTCCCTCCCTCCCTCTACCCCACCTCTTCTATTTCACAGCTCTTCCCTCTGGCCCAAAACAGTAATACTGTATAAGTTACTCTAGCAGCAGTCAGCCACAGAGCCTCATTGTCATGGCTGCCAGAGTCCACACCGCCTGGAAGCTAGCCCAACGTGCCCACTGCTAGTTTGGACTTCCTCTAACGACAAATGTGACTCTGAATGACCATGAGATCCACATGCGCACACACACACCTCTCCTATAATGAAAAATAAGATTCTGAGCAGTCACACACACACACACACACACACACACACACACACACACACACACACACACACACACACACAATGTTTAAAGTAACAGGGGAGAGAAGGTAGAGATTGGGGAGTGTCCGGTCTCAGCAATGCAGTCGACTGGTGTGTTTTCACTCCTTTGCCCTGCCCTCTCCTCCAAAACCCATTCCAGGCACTCTCTAATTTCACCAAAAGCAGCAGAAACCCAAATGAAGGAATCTGGCCTCCAAGAATCCAGAGAAACCATTTCCTTTCCCGTCTCCCTCTCTCCTCTTCCCTGCCAGGGACCACAGCCTCCGAATCTGCAGCCAGCTCTGGCCCAAAAGTATGAGGAGTATTTTCAGCTCTGTAATTCCAACACACACACGGATGGGACACAAACAGAGGCACGTGCACCACACCAAACCGTGTAACTAAGTATGGGCAGGGAAGAGGCCTCGCTAGGGAGGTCAGTAGATGCCTGTAGGAAGGGAGACTAGACGGACATTTTGGGGATGATTAGGGAAAGTACAGAGCCGTGGGGAGAGACAGATACATATCAGGTGTCTCTATAAGAAAACCATAAAAAAAGGGACAGTAACAAGCACTGAAAGGTAGTCAAATGTAAAATAAGCATGTTTTCACATAGAATCCTCTTTGGTTCTTTTAATCTCAGTCCTCTTTAAAGTGACTTAGTCCTCTTTGGATTCACATTGCTATGTTTAGAAGGGAACCAAGATCATTTTCTAACATTCACTCAATGCACTTTTTTTTTACAAACTGCAGGACAAGCCATTTAAATCAGAACATGTTATCGGACTTACATTTTGGAAGCTAATAGATTACAATTATTATGTCTTATGAATGCAATCAGACGATACAATTAACATGAAAATATTATCGGTAACAGAATTAATAGCAGAAGAATAACTGCAGATTAAATCATGCTGTAATTGTAAATTGTACACCCAATGCAGGCTACTGCCCCTTAAATAATAGCTAGAATTGATTTAGGTGATTCTCACCAAATATGTTGTGGTCTTCTCACACCATTCAAACCCCCACAATGAAATACACAGCTTATGATCTCTGTTAGCCTACAGGAGCGAGTTTGGGAAGCCCTGATCTAGTGTGTGGTGCGAGAATAATGACAACTCAGACCACGTCTCGAGATGGTCTCAGTTCGGTTCTCTTCGGAGGCTCTTTGAGGGGTCTGAGTTCCTTTGGAGTCTTCACACTGCACAAAAAATGAATCGAACCGCACGGAGTTCACAAATATTGTCTGAAAGGGACTAAGTGGAAAACATCCTAAGATCAAAACGACACGTTTCGGCTGTGAGAGATTCTGAGAACGACAACACACACACACACACACACACACACACACACACACACACAGTGCCAGCTATCTAAATGTACACTATGTGTGCATGCTTGCGCGTGTGGAATACGGCTCTTCCTGTCCAAAGCCTAAATTACCCAGCAAGCTCTCTTTCCCCGTAAATAAAGCAAAAATCACAGCTACAATTACTGTCTATATATTTACTCCACCTGCCTATAAGGGAACATAATCATGTCCATCCTAACCTTAACCAGAACCTTATGCCTAAACCTACCCCTAAATTAAGAGCAAAACACACATTCTCGATTTCATACATTTTCCCGATAAAGCGCATTTTGACTTGGCAGCTTGGCCATAGTGGGAACCGGAGAGATGGTGGTATACTGTAGCTACAAGCTGGGTGGAAGCTACATGTAGCATGGTTGCCCCATATGGTTAAGCTTTAGCAAACCAACTGCCGTAACGAAGGTTAAGGCTATAGAAAGAGTAGGCTAAAGCACACCAAAGTTTGGCATCTCGGCTACGGTGGAACTAGCCTGGTCCCAGATCTGTTTGTGCCATCTTGCAAACTCATATGGTCATTGTCATGCCAAATGAACATAGCAACAGGTTTGGCGTCCAGGCTAGGCTTGAACAGGACACGTCAAAAATGTGCTCCATATGTCCCTGGATGGTACTGTACTGAATGAAAGCTAGCCCGGTTAACAGTGCTTTATCAAGCAAACTCCTCTAACAACCACTTCACCCAGGTTTGGCTGGGGGTGGAATCAGGACACGCTCCAAGATATCGCCCTGGATGGTACTGCTGCACTGAACGCCTGCTGAACGATGACATGATTTGTTTAGTGAAGTCAAAACACTTCATCACTTCTCACCTCCTTTAGAGGAGATACTCCCTCTAATAGTTACCAGCTTTCCTCCAGACCTGGGTTCAAATACTACTGGAAATCATTTCAAATACTAGATTATGTGCTAAGTTGAGCTTGTCTGGCTTAAATGGGCCAATAGACTAGTCCCAAAAGTATACACCAAGCCCATTTTGCACTCCAGGCAGGCTAGAGCAAAGATTTGTATAAAGCCTAATTATTGTTATTTGTGTTTGAAAATTAGCATATGGAAAACACTTTTTTTTTACTTTGCATTGTTGGTAAAGGGCTCGTAAGTAAGCATCTCATGGTAAAGTCTACATCTGTTGTATTCGCCGCATATGACAATTTGATTTGAAAGCGTTTGAACCAGGGCGGCTTTCCTCCGACAGAGGATTGTGGTGCAGTGTTCCGTGGCCTCGGTTGATGAGGAAACAATGGCTCAGTCTCACATGAAGAAATAAAACATAGTTATCTATGAGGTTAGCAACATACCCTGAGGAAAAGTTGAGACCGTTTTGAGACCGGTACTGTTTATATTGTGGCCTCGCCGGCAATTCGCTTCCATCAAATCATGAAAGAACAGACAGAGTTGTTACAATGCATTGTGGGGGCAGACACCAGATACCCTAGTGGAATGCATCTTAAAGACCCACTCTATCATTTAAAAACAACAAAACAGGAGCCCCACCACTTGATTTGATATAAACCTCAGAGATGGGTCTGGAGAAATGTTACCACTTAAAATCATAGATGGAGCTATGGACAGCATTCATAAGGGATATCCTTCAATAACCAATGAGTATCATTCCTTTAAAATATCAAAACTGTTAATATCAGTGCCCTTTTAAGTTTGACATAAACAAACAATCAATCTGGGGGCATCACAAAGACATCATAAAGACATCTGGGGGCATCACAAAGACATCACAAAGACATCTGGGGGCATCACAAAGACACCTGGGGACATCACAAAGACATCTGGGGGCATCACAAAGACATCTGGGGGCATCACAAAGACACCTGGGGGCATCACAAAGACACCTGGGGGCATCACAAAGACATCATAAAGACATCTGGGGGAATCACAAAGACATCATAAAGACATCTGGGGGCATCACAAAGACATCATAAAGACATCTGGGGGCATCACAAAGACATCATAAAGACATCTGGGGGCATCACAAAGACATCATAAAGACATCTGGGGGCATCAAAGACATCTGGGGGCATCACAAAGACATCATAAAGACATCTGGGGGCATCACAAAGACATCATAAAGACACCTGGGGGCATCACAAAGACACCTGGGGGCATCACAAAGACATCATAAAGACATCTGGGGGCATCACAAAGACATCATAAAGACATCTGGGGGCATCACAAAGACATCATAAAGACATCTGGGGGCATCACAAAGACATCATAAAGACATCATAAAGACATCTGGGGGCATCACAAAGACATCTGGGGGCATCACAAAGACATCACAAAGACATCTGGGGGCATCACAAAGACATCATAAAGACATCTGGGGGCATCACAAAGACATCTGGGGGCATCACAAAGACATCACAAAGACATCTGGGGGCATCACAAAGACATCATAAAGACATCTGGGGGCATCACAAAGACATCTGGGGGCATCACAAAGACATCTGGGGGCATCACAAAGACATCACAAAGACATCTGGGGGCATCACAAAGACATCATAAAGACATCTGGGGGCATCACAAAGACATCTGGGGGCATCACAAAGACATCATAAGGACATCTGGGGGCATCACAAAGACATCTGGGGGCATCAAAGATATCACAAATACATCTGGGGGCATCACAAAGACACCTGGGGGCATCACAAAGACATCACAAAGACATCTGAGGGCATCACAAAGACATCTGGGGGCATCACAAAGACATCTGGGGGCATCACAAAGACATCTGGGGGCATCACAAAGACATCTGGGGGCATCACAAAGACATCTGGGGGCATCACAGAGACATCTGGGGGCATCACAAAGACATCTGGGGGCATCACAAAGACATCATAAGGACATCTGGGGGCATCACAAAGACATCTGGGGGCATCACAAAGACATCTGGGGGCATCACAAAGACATCTGGGGGCATCAAAGACATCACAAAGACATCTGGGGGCATCAAAGACATCACAAAGACATCTGGGGGCATCAAAGACATCACAAAGACATCTGGGGGCATCACAGAGACATCATAAAGACATCTGGGGGCATCATAAAGACATCTGGGGCATCATAAAGACATCTGGGGGCATCATAAAGACATCTGGGGCATCATAAAGACATCTGGGGGCATCACAAAGACATCTGGGGGCATCACAAAGACATCTGGGGGCATCACAAAGACATCTGGGGGCATCAAAGATATCACAAATACATCTGGGGGCATCACAAAGACACCTGGGGGCATCACAAAGACATCACAAAGACATCTGAGGGCATCACAAAGACATCTGGGGGCATCACAAAGACATCTGGGGGCATCACAAAGACATCTGGGGGCATCACAAAGACATCTGGGGGCATCACAGAGACATCTGGGGGCATCACAAAGACATCTGGGGGCATCACAAAGACATCATAAGGACATCTGGGGGCATCACAAAGACATCATAAGGACATCTGGGGGCATCACAAAGACATCTGGGGGCATCAAAGATATCACAAATACATCTGGGGGCATCACAAAGACACGTGGGGGCATCACAAAGACATCACAAAACATCTGAGGGCATCACAAAGACATCTGGGGGCATCACAAAGACATCTGGGGGCATCACAAAGACATCTGGGGGCATCACAAAGACATCTGGGGGCATCACAGAGACATCTGGGGGCATCACAAAGACATCTGGGGGCATCACAAAGACATCATAAGGACATCTGGGGGCATCACAAAGACATCTGGGGGCATCACAAAGACATCTGGGGGCATCACAAAGACATCTGGGGGCATCACAAAGACATCTGGGGGCATCAAAGACATCACAAAGACATCTGGGGGCATCAAAGACATCACAAAGACATCTGGGGGCATCAAAGACATCACAAAGACATCTGGGGGCATCAAAGACATCACAAAGACATCTGGGGGCATCACAGAGACATCATAAAGACATCTGGGGGCATCATAAAGACATCTGGGGCATCATAAAGACATCTGGGGGCATCATAAAGACATCTGGGGCATCACAAAGACATCTGGGGGCATCACAAAGACATCTGGGGGCATCACAAAGACATCTGGGGGCATCACAAAGACATCTGGGGACATCACAAAGACATCTAAAACCAAACCGCCGTCGGTTTCCCCCAGATGTCATTGTGATGCAGTGAATGTCTGTCAGATCCCCAGTGTTAACTGAAATGTAATGCTGTGTGTAATGCTGTGTTTAACAGTACTCTGAGACCCATGTATACACCCTCGATCCGGTCCAACTACCAGCCTCATTGTGTTTCTGTCTGTCCCAAATGGCCCCCACTTTCTCCTACATATTGCACTACTTTTCATCTGAGCACTATGGGCCCTGGTCAGAAGTAGTGCACTATAAAGAGAATAGGGTGCCATTTGGAACAGCAGCTGTGTGTTAGGATGTTAGGATGAACCACTGCTCTGCTCGTTAATGTCTACTCTACCACCCAGCATGGTGTTATTGGGAGTGGCGCTCCTCACGTTCTCCAGAGAGACATCTGAAACCTGTCAAGGGGGCTGAGATGATGGTGCTGGGGCTTTCTGGTTTAACTATAGTACACTTAGCAGGTCCTCTTGATGAATATGAGTGTGTAAGTGTGTGTGTGTGTGTCCGAAGCTCTGGGTCCTGAGTTCCAGACATGTGGACCCTTCACAAAGTCTTACTCCGATCCAAGCTAATGAGCAAGAACCCTTAAATGAGCAAACTGAAAACATTCCAGCAGCTTTTACTTCGGTTTCACAATGTTCTTTATCCAAACGCATCGAGAGACCTAAAGAAGTCATTTGAGTAGCAGTTAATTTCTAACAATGGTCCCATTGCCAAACACATCCACATAGTGAAGTAATAGTCCATGGGGTGCTGTCCTGTTGTTGAAGAGCTGGAGGTGTAGTCAGAAAGGTTCTCCAGTGTCTGACAGATTGACACACCTGAGGTAAATATTGTACTGGAGGGTTCAAACACCTGGACTGGAGCCAGTTATCCTCTCTCACATTGATTCAGCAAACACGCTCACAGTAAATAGACACACACACAGAGAGACTCATGTACACAAAGCCCAAGGCCACGTACAGAATAATCCATATGTAACTTTTCTCAACTTCCTTTCTGACAAGGCACCTGACATCAGTCGGCACAGAGGCCTCAAACAGTAATCCTTTTACAAAGGTGTCAGACGCCCCCCCACACACACACACACAGTGAGCTGTCCTCCAGGTATTTACACCCGAGCGGTGGGCGCTGAGTGGTGTGTAATATTTAATCTGCTGGCTAGAGCACGTATTGTTTTTCCGGCCGGTCTCTGTTTACATATGACAGAGGGAGACTAACACAGGGACAATATCACTAATGAAATCTCTCTGTTTACAGATGACAGTGGGAGACTGACACAGGGACTATATCACTAATGAAATCTCTCTGTTTACAGATGACAGAGGGAGACTAACACAGGGACTATATCACTAATGAAATCTCTCTGTAAACAGATGACAGAGGGAGACTAACACAGGGACTATAACACTAATGACATCTCTCTGGGAGGTCCCCTTCATGTCTGCTGCCAAAATGTGAGAGAATAATTTCTCAATGTTGCAAACCCTCGTGTGTGTGTGTGTGTGTGTGTGTGTGTGTGTGTGTGTGTGTGTGTGTGTGTGTGTGTCCTCCTCAATTCCACTCAAGTCCTCATTCCTGCCTCAAGTCCTCATTCCTTCGTCCTCATTCCTTCCTCCTCATTCCTGCTGGTTGTGATGGAGTACCATTGGAAAGCAAAGGAAAGGGGGATACCTAGTCAGTAGTACAACTGAATGCTTTCAACTGAAATGTGTCTTCCACATAACTCAACCATTCTGAATCAGAGGTGCGAGGAGGCTGCCTTAATCGACATCCACGTGTCCCGCGCCCGGGGAATAGTGGGTTAACTGCCTTGCTCAGGGTTGATCGGCAAAAAGCTGGGACTGGGTTGCCATCGTCAACAACTCCGATAAATCCCAGTAAGGAAGTAACCAGTGGTCAGAGGTTCAAGGTCACACCAACTCCTACAACACCATTCATGATGTTCCCCTTGGTTCCCACGGGTAACCAGCTTGTGTACAGTTCGAATGAATCAATACTTAGATAAATCAGGGAGAACGGACAGTGGTGAGAGCTTTGGGCCAAAGCCACCATGTTTTTCAGTGGGACTAGGACATCTCACCCCGCTCCGCAGTGAAGTTTCCCTAGGTACAGATCTGGGATCAGCTTCCCCTCAACCAATCCTAATCTTAACCATAAGTGGGGAAAATGCACAACTGACCAAAGACCAGCATGTAGGGGCAAGTTCACCCTACACCATCCCACCACAGCGTGGGGCTAGGCCTACAGACTGACAGGGCAGCTTCCAGAGGGAAGGGTAAGGAGGTCAGACATTATAAATCAACAAAGAGAAGGAGAGCTGACCGTGCCGGAGGTTCTCCATCTAGTGAAGTGTTAGACAGAGACACACAGAGTAACACGCTTTAACCCTCTGATACCTGGTCCGGCAGGCTGACCTCCGCTGACCTCCAGGACAAAGTCACAGAGAGCCAGGTCCTACTCCCACTGCAGGTCAGTCATACAGAATGTATCACCCCTGTTCACTGTTAATCTACCCATTCATTCTATGAGCTCTGTCAAGCAGCATACATTCACTGGATCGATTACAATGAATGCTGGTTCTGGTTAGTTCTTGTGGGTTAGGGGAGATGTGGAGTCCAGTAGAGTGACTTACCTGAACAGGTGTCAGCTGGGCTCTTGGGTCAAAGACTCGCAGCTTTTTGTCCTAGAAAACAGAGGAGAGGAAAGACGCGTATTGGGGTTACTTGGAAAACAACACAGAAGTACTTAAGACCATGCTAACATTTTCTGGTGTTCAGTTCCATATGCCTGTCATGATTTAGAAGAGTAAGAAAGGGACCAATCAGTTTGGGCTTCTGATTCAAATCTAAAGATCTGTCAATATTGTTTTGTGGCGTTGATTTAACCAGTGCAACAGAGCATTCTCCTGGTATTTGTAGAAGCCAATCATGATTACAGTGAACCACTTTAAATATTGAAATAACTTCCCATAGTTCATGAAATGACTGACGATTTCATTTCAGCAGACACCAACACTCACTGGACAGTTTATTAGGTATAACACGCAGTTCACAAAAATGGTTTGCTCCTACAGACAATGAGTCACGTGGCCGTGGCTTGCTGTATAAAACAGACAGGCATCAAGGCATTCAGTGGGCAAAACCAGTGGCCTAAGCGACTGAGCGTGGTATGATCATCGGTGCAAGGCGGGTACCAGTTCCAGTATCTCAGAAACGTCCGGTCTCCTGGGCTTTTCACGGCGCAGTACAATAATAACGGCAGTACAACTCATCGGTCCTTGTCACAGATGGGCTATTGCAGCAGACTTCAACACCGGGTTCCACTCCTATCAGCTGAAAACAGGAAGAAGTGGCTCCAGTGGGCACGCGATCACCAACACTGGACAATTGAGGAGAGGAAAAACATGGCCTGGCCAACAAACCCTGGTTCCTGTTTTATCATGCTGACAGCAGAGTCAGGAGTTTGCGTAAGCAGCATGAGTCCATGGCCCCACCCTGCCTGGTGTCAACGGTACAGGCTGGTGGCGGGGATGTAATGGTGTGGGGAATGTTTTCTTGGCACATGTTAGGTCCCTTGATACCAATTGAGCAATGTTTCCATTCCCCAAAGAATTCAGGCTGTTCTGGAGGCAAAGGGAGTTCCGACCCGGTACTAGATGGGTATACCTAATAAACTTTCCTCAGAGTGTATTAAAAACTAAAAAATATGTTTTAAGTGAGAAGTAGTTTGAAGACAAAAAATATAGGAAATTCACATGAGCACCATAATACCTACTCCATCCATACTCTACCAAGGTTTTCCAGCACACAGCTTTGACCTACTACAGTAGCTATGTTGGTCTATTGTACTTCAAACAATGTGTATGCAGGTTGCTTAGGATTCAAACTTTCTCTGACTATGTAACTGGAGCCAGGAGTTACAGCAGACTATGTAACTGGAGCCAGGAGTTACAGCAGACTATGTAACTGGAGCCAGGTGTTACAGCAGACGATGTAACTGGAGCCAGGAGTTACAGCAGACGATGTAACTGGAGCCAGGAGTTACAGCAGACGATGTAACTGGAGCCAGGAGTTACAGCAGACTATGTAACTGGAGCCAGGAGTTACAGCAGACTATGTAACTGGAGCCAGGAGTTACAGCAGACTATGTAACTGGAGCCAGGAGTTACAGCAGACTATGTAACTGGAGCCAGGAGTTACAGCAGACTATGTAACTGGAGCCAGGAGTTACAGCAGACTATGTAACTGGAGCCAGGAGTTACAGCAGACTATGTAACTGGAGCCAGGAGTTACAGCAGACTATGTAACTGGAGCCAGGAGTTACAGCAGACTATGTAACTGGAGCCAGGAGTTACAGCAGACTATGTAACTGGAGCCAGGAGTTACAGCAGACTATGTAACTGGAGCCAGAAGGTGTTCCTGACCATGTGGTCTGAACCGGTAAAACTCTGGGCCCTCTATATGTATCAGATCTGACTGATCCTATGAGCCCTTTTCCATAGAACATCTCAGGGTAGGAGATGCTGATCTAGGATCAGGCCCTACCTGTCCATATTTACCCTACCACCCCTTCACTTCACCCCCACTGGCCCTCAGCATACGGCAGTAATCAGGCCAACCAATCAGAGGGGATCCTCTGTCATTGAGAGGAAATGGGATGTAATGGGAACCGTGGGTGTGTGTGTGTGTGTGTGTCACTCAATTTGACACAGGGCTCAGATATCACAGTGAAACACTGACAGAAACATACAGCGTAATAACAGGTAACAACTGTAATAACCCTCAGACCAAACACAACCCCCACTGAGACATTAACACGTAATAACAGGTAACAACACAGCCCCCACCAAGACATCAACACGTAATAACAGGTAACAACACAACCCCCACCGAGACATCAACACGTAATAACAGGTAACAACACAACCCCCACCGAGACATCAACACGTAATAACAGGTAACAACACAGCCCCCACCAAGACATCAACACGTAATAACAGGTAACAACACAACCCCCACCGAGACATCAACACGTAATAACAGGTAACAACACAACCCCCACCAAGACATCAACACGTAATAACAGGTAACAACACAACCCCCACCGAGACATCAACACGTAATAACAGGTAATAACACAACACCCACCGAGACATCAACACGTAATAACAGGTAACAACTGTAATAACCCTCAGACCAAACACAACCCCCACCAAGACATTAACACGTAATAACAGGTAACAACACAACCCCCACCAAGACATCAACACGTAATAACAGGTAACAACACAACCCCCACCAAGACATCAACACGTAATAACAGGTAACAACACAACCCCCACCAAGACATCAACACGTAATAACAGGTAACAACACAACCCCCACCGAGACATCAACACATAATAACAGGTAACAACACAACCCCCACCGAGACATCAACACGTAATAACAGGTAACAACACAACCCCCACCGAGACATCAACACGTAATAACAGGTAACAACACAACCCCCACCGAGACATCAACACGTAATAACAGGTAACAACACAACCCCCACCGAGACATCAACACGTAATAACAGGTAACAACACAACCCCCACCAAGACATCAACACGTAATAACAGGTAACAACACAACACCCACCAAGACATCAACACATGTCAGAAAGAATCAGGGCAATGACACTGACTGATACAAGGACTCAGGTTCTTGTGCACTTACACAGTGAAAGCACAAACACACACACACACAACAGACACATACAACCAGGAAACAGACCGACATGAACCTTTCTGTGACACACACACACAGCCCAGCTGAAATCAAAGTTGAAGAAAGTGATTGTTGAGAGGAAGGGGTTTCCCTGGCCTTGCCTTCAAAGACCCAGTTCAAAGTGTGTGTGTGTGTGTGTGTGTGTGTGTGTGTGTGTGTGTGTGTGTGTGTGTGTGTGTGTGTGTGTGTGTGTGTGTGTGTGTGTGTGTGTGTGTGTTTGTTTTCCCCCAGCAGTCCCCACTTTGGATGATGGATTTATTTGCTGTTTACTGCTTGGAATAACAAACAGGGGTTTTCCTAATTCTAAAGCGCTGTGTGTGTGTGTGTGTGTGTGTGTGTGTGTGTGTGTGTGTGTGTGTGTGTGTGTGTGTGTGTGGTGACAGCCCACCCACAGGTTAGTGTAGCCTAAGGCTGTGGCATTGGGCCTCTGTGACCCAGGCTTAAGCCAGGGCTCAGAGACCACAGTGCCAAGCCCAGTCCCAGCAACACACACACAGCAGGGAAAACACAGCAGACAAGGCAGGGTGGACAGATCATCAACCATCGCCTCTAGAGACTGGCTGCCCTTACTGACCTTAACACACTACACACACACACACCCGCACACACCACACTTGCCAAAAGAGAACTATTCAGTGTTCTAACAACAAACAAAGTCATCTGCCGGAGGGGAAACTATCTGGCTGCAAACAGCTGGATGATGTCAGTCCCATGCAGATGTGCCCACTAGTATAAATAGACACACTCAAACAGACCCTCATAACCTCCTGACAATAACCTATTGGCTTTAAACAAACACATGATCCACCCTCTCATAAACACACAGATGGGGTGGCCACACTCTCCCTAACACAAACACAAGTGTGTGTGTGTGTGTGTGTGTGTGTGTGTGTGTGTGTGTGTGTGTGTGTGTGTGTGTGTGTGTGCGCAGAGACTGCAGCTGTTTAATCAAAGCGGCATAGAACTAAAATCATTCTCAAGCTGTTGTTAATGAGTTCTACCCTGCTGTAGAGCTTTCACACACACACAGCCAACATCCCCTTTCCAGTTGTCCATGGCAACTCCCCACAAAAAACAGTGTCAATCCCCAGTGACTGACAGCCCAGACTGTGTGACATCAGGAGGAGTTGGCTCACACACTGATAATAACTAATAATATTTCTTTATCATGGGAATGTGTGTGTGTGTGTGTGTGTGTGTGTGTGTGTGTGTGTGTGTGTGTGTGTGTGTGTGTGTGTGTGTGTGTGTGTATTAAACGGAGCTGGATAAAAAAGTATATCCAATATGAAGAGAAAGGGGAAAATCTGTTCACCGTTTTGAACCCATAATGTGAAAAACCCACATTAACAGAAGCTATAAGACTCCAGAGAGGTCATACTTGCTGCTGCAGAAGCTATAAGACTCCATAGAGAGGTCATACCTGCTGCTGCAGAAGCTATAAGACTCCATAGAGAGGTCATACCTGCTGCTGCAGAAGCTATAAGACTCCATAGAGAGGTCATACCTGCTGCTGCAGAAGCTATAAGACTCCAGAGAGGTCACACCTGCTGCTGCAGAAGCTATAAGACTCCATAGAGAGGTCATATCTGCTGCTGCAGAAGCTATAAGACTCCATAGAGGTCATACCTGCTGCTGCAGAAGCTATAAGACTCCATAGAGGTCATACCTGCTGCTGCAGAAGCTATAAGACTCCAGAGAGGTCATACCTGCTGCTGCAGAAGCTATAAGACTCCATAGAGAGGTCATACCTGCTGCTGCAGAAGCTATAAGACTCCATAGAGAGGTCATATCTGCTGCTGCAGAAGCTATAAGACTCCATAGAGAGGTCATACCTGCTGCTGCAGAAGCTATAAGACTCCATAGAGGTCATATCTGCTGCTGCAGAAGCTATAAGACTCCATAGAGAGGTCATACCTGCTGCTGCAGAAACTATAAGACTCCATAGAGGTCATATCTGCTGCTGCAGAAGCTATAAGACTCCATAGAGAGGTCATACCTGCTGCTGCAGAAGCTATAAGACTCCATAGAGAGCTCATACCTGTTGCTGCAGAGGCTATAAGACTCCATAGAAACGTCATACCTGCTGCTGCAGAAGCTATAAGACTCCATAGAGAGGTCATACCTGCTGCTGCAGAAGCTATAAGACTCCATAGAGAGGTCATACCTGCTGCTGCAGACAACAACATGGGGAGAAAATGAAAGACAAACAGAGGTAGTGAGAGAGGAATGGGTTAGGAACTGTTTCTCTTTTTGGTGTAGGATTGATGGAACAGGTTAGGGAAGATGAACTGCTGTGTTTAAAAACTGTTTGTCTGTTTCAGCCCTTGCTGGAATTATGCATCTCTAGGCCCCTAAACCTGGGTGGTATGTATTAGAGCACACCATAGCAAAACGTTTTGCAACAGAAAACAAAAATGAGCGTCTCTTATTGGTAGTTTCCAGTCGCTCCGTTTTCTTCCATTTAGTGCCTAATGAACACACCCCAGGACTGTTATGATGAGTGCTGCTCGCTGGGTGACGGATGGATGGCCACGGTCTCCCTTCATCTGACGTAGTGCACCCCCATGTTCACCCATTTGGGTGAGCCCGGCCTCAACTGAACACACGTTGGCAGGGCCTATTTGCTTAAATAAAGGGTATCGGAGAGATTGAATGGCCCATTGAGTTAAATTACACCCCAGGTCTCAGTCAACCCAGAGAAGCCAGAACCCCCAGACGCTCTCATCTAGTGTCACATTACTCCTCCACTCTGTTTTTCCCTTCTTTTTCTGTCTTTCGCTTTTTCTCTTTCTTCTCTGTCCATCTCTCGGCCTCACTCACTCGCTCAGTCTCTCCCCCCCTCTCTCTCCCTCTTTCTCCACCCCTCCGCTCTCTCTCTCTCTCCACCCCTCCGCTCTCTCTCTCTCTCTCTCTCTCTCCACCCCTCCGCTCTCTCTCTCTCCACCCCTCCGCTCTCTCTCTCTCCACCCCTCCGCTCTCAGGCCAGCAGCAGCCTTCCTAAGGACCATCATCATGTTAAGAGTAATTCTGGTCTGAGCACGGGCCCTCACTGACTGACTGATGGCTGAAATCCTTTCTGGTCACTGGGAAATGACCCCCACTCTGACACACACAATTGTCAAGCACACAGAGTCATACGACAGCCTGTCTCTCTGTAGGGTTTTGATCTTGCTTGGTCTACTAAAAGGTTCCTTAAGGAAACTTTTTTAAATGTTTTGCAACAGAAACCTACAATTAGCATTTCTTATTGCACAAGTTCAGGTAGTCCTTCCGTTTTAATCAAAAATATATATTTTTATGTTTGGCGACAAATGAACACAAAGCACCCAGGGCTCTTGCTCTGTCTCATTTTTTAATGTATTTTTTATTTCACCTTTATTTAACGAGGTAGGCTAGCTGAGAACAAGTTCTCATTTACAACTGCGACCTGGCCCAGATAAAGTAAAGCGACACAAACAACACAGAGTTACACATGGAATAAACAAACATACAGTCAATAACACAATAGAAAAAAAATAAAGTCTATATACAGTGTGTGCAAATGGCGTGAGGAGGTAAGGCAATAAATAGGCCATAGTAGCGAAGTAATTACAATTTAGCAGATTAACACTGGAGTGATAGATGAGCAGATGATGATGTTCAAGTAGAGATACTAGTGCGCAAAAGAGCAGAAAAGTAAATAAAAACAATATGGGGATGAGGTAGGTATAGTTGGTGGGCTATTTACAGATGGACTATGTACAGTTACAGCGATCGGTTAGCTGCTCAGATAGCTGATGTTTAAAGTTAGTGAGGGAAATATAAGTCTCCAGCTTCAGCGATTTTTGTAATTCGTTCCAGTCACTGGCAGCAGAGAACTAGAAGGCGGCCAAAGGAGGTGTTGGCTTTAGGGATGACCAGTGAGATATACCTGCTGGAGCGCGTGCTACGGGTAGGCATTATCGTAACCAGTGAGCTGAGATAAGGCGGAGCTTTACCTAGCATAGACTTATAGATGACCTGGAGCCAGGGGGTCTGGCGACGAATATGTAGCGAAGGCCAGCCAATGAGAGCATACAGGTCGCAGTGGTGGGTAGTGTAAGGGCCTTTAGTGACAAAACAGATGGCACTGTGATAGACTGCGTCCAGTTTGCTGAGAAGAGTATTGGAAGCTATTTTGTAGATGACATCACCAAAGTCAAGGATCAGTAGGATAGTCAGTTTTATGAGGGTATGTTTGGCGGCGTGAGTGAAGGAGGCTTTGTTGCGAAATAGAAAGACGATTCTAGATCTGTATGTGACAGAGAAAGTCCAGGAGAGCAGGAGAGGACAAGGGAAGTACACCAACATTTGCCACAGCACATACTGTACCTCAAAGGCAGGAAGTGTTAAAAAATGAGTTATGTTAACCCCCGCTGATGAAAAGGCCCCTGCCTAGTGTCCAAGTTCAACTACAACTACACATGAAACCATTCCACTTCTACTCATAAACTCCCCTCTCTCTCCCTCTGCCACCCTTTCCATAAACCCAGAGCTCCCTCTACTCTGGCACCCCCTACCCAACCGTGCATACGCACGCGCACACACGAACACGCACACGAGGGAAATACCTTCCAGCACAGTTATTATTTCCTTTACGACAGGAGGGGGCACCGCACACGCCTCCATGCCTAGGTCCTTTCTCCTGGTGCGCTAAATCACCCGCTCTTGGGGCCTTGCGACGGGCCTCTGTGGCCAGGTGAGGATTGAGGTCCCCTCCTGCGTGTTTTTCACCTCTGCTCTTTACTTTGCTTTAAAAAGGCAGTAAAGAGCAGAACCTGTCAGGGAGCAGGCGGTGGAGATAGGAGCCTTACTATAGCTCCCTTCTCCCCAGGACAGGCAGGGGTCGGGCAGGGCAGTTGGGGAGAAGAGGCTTGGGTTGTATTCATCAGACAAGTCTTCCTATTAACATTAGTTAGTGTGTTAGTTATCAGACAAGTCTTCCTATTAACATTAGTTAGTGTGTTAGTTATCAGACAAGTCTTCCTATTAACATTAGTTAGTGTGTTAGTTATCAGACAAGTCTTCCTATTAACATTAGTTGGTGTGTTAGTTATCAGACAAGTCTTCCTATTAACATTAGTTAGTGTGTTAGTTATCTGGCAAGTCTTCCTATTAACATTAGTTAGTGTGTTAGTTATCAGACAAGTCTTCCTATTAACATTAGTTGGTGTGTTAGTTATCAGACAAGTCTTCCTATTAACATTAGTTAGTGTGTTAGTTATCTGGCAAGTCTTCCTATTAACATTAGTTAGTGTGTTAGTTATCAGACAAGTCTTCCTATTAACATTAGTTAGTGTGTTAGTTATCAGACAAGTCTTCCTATTAACATTAGTTAGTGTGTTAGTTATCAGACAAGTCTTCCTATTAACATTAGTTAGTGTGTTAGTTATCTGGCAAGTTGCCTATTTCTTTCTCTCTCAAACAGAAAACAGAAGGGAACATTGGATGTGTCATTAGTTAGGCCTTAACGAGGCGCTGGAGGCAGGGTACATAACTGTTTAGTGTAGGACGGCATCCATCAGGCCCCCGCATGCACAAAACCCCAGTGAACTCTGACCCCAAGCCCTGCACACATCCAGGATAATTTTCATTAGGCACCAAATGGGCTGAAACAGGCAGGGACTACCTGGACTTGTCCAATAAGAAACTTGTTTTAGTTTTCCATTACAAAATGTTTTGCTATTTTCTTCCCTAATAACTAACACACTAACTAATGTTAATAGGAAGGCTTGTCTGATAACTAACACACTAACTAATGTTAATAGGAAGGCTTGTCTGATAACTAACACACTAACTAATGTTAATAGGAAGGCTGGTAACTAACACACTAACTAATGTTAATAGGAAGACTGATAACTAACACACTAACTAATGTTAATAGGAAGACTGATAACTAACACACTAACTAATGTTAATAGGAAGGCTGATAACTAACACACCAACTAATGTTAATAGGAAGGCTTGTCAGATAACTAACACACTAACTAATGTTAATAGGAAGGCTTGGCTGCTCAGTGAGGATCACACACCCTTGCATTAATTCATGTCAACACGATCAAACTATTACAACACTAAAACAATTAGACAAACTGGCTGTTACGTTACATCAGTGATCTCAGACTCATCCCTCTTTCTCAATCCCTGAGTTGTGTTCATTTCCACTTTAGAACCCAAGGGAAAGTTGAGGTTGAGGTTTTATGGAGAACTCTGTATCCAGTATAAAAAGTGGGACACAGTCAGTCAGAGTACAAGATCTACACCCGGGTTAATGAGTGTCACCCCTGTTGACTCGTTGACGGAATGTTCCGCTCAAAAACAGATGCTGATTAATGTCGGGTAGCGCCAATCAGGCAAACAGGGGGATATGGTGTTCCGTTGGCGGCATCTACTGGTGAGAAGCGGCTACTACAGTTACTACAGTATTCCATTCCAGGTTGACATATTAGGCCCTCATCTACGGATTTCACATGACTGGGCAGGGGCGCAGCTATGGGTGGGCCTGTGAGGGCATAGGCCTACCCTCTTGGGAGCAATAATGCTAATTACATGTCGACAGGGGCACGGACAACGACCTTAGAGGTTTTTAATTATGTTTACATAATGTTTTACCCACTTCATGTGTGTTCTAGTCAAGGCTCATCCTACATAACTACTGCTGTACATATCTTCTCTATTCATATACTGTCCATAATGTCAATACACACCATCATATACACATATTGTATATTTATAATGCGGACTCTGACATTGCTCTTTCTGATATTTCTTAATTTCTTTTCATTTAGGGGATTTGTGTGTATTGTTCTGTATTGTTCGGTATTACTGCAATGTTTAAGCTAGGAACATAAGCATCTCACTGCACCTGCGATAAAATCAGCAAAATATACATTATGTACACGAGCAATAACATGTCATTTAACTTGTAGATCAGTGATTCTGCACAGTACAACCACAATGTACTAGATGTCAAACACACATTATGTGAACCTCTACTGCTATTGTTTGCCACTAGAGAGTTGGGAAGTATTTAAGACACAACACATAAGATAGCAACCTCTCTATGTGACAATCCTTCCTTGATAGAGAGAGGTTGCTATGTGACAATCCTTCCTTGATAGATAGAGAGATTGCTATGTGACAATCCTTCCTTGATAGATAGAGAGGTTGCTATGTGACAATCCTTCCTTGATAGATAGAGAGGTTGCTATGTGACAATCCTTCCTTGATAGATAGAGAGGTTGCTATGTGACAATCCTTCCTTGATAGAGAGAGAGGTTGCTATGTGACAATCCTTCCTTGATAGATAGAGAGGTTGCTATGTGACAAACCTTCATTGATAGAGAGAGAGGTTGCTATGTGACAAACCTTTATCGTAGGATCCCATTGAAAAGTAGATCACAATATGTGGACATGCACTTTCTGCCATCTTTTCTATCCAGCTGCTGTGCTATCCAACCCCTGTCTTTCAAAGATAATTCATAAAAATTCAAATAACTTCACAGATCTTCATTGTAAAGAGTTTAAACACTGTTTCCCATGCTTGTTCAATGACCCATAAACAATTCATGAACATGCACCTGTGGAACGGTGGACACTAACAGCTTACAGACGGTAGGCAATTAAGGTCACAGTTAAGAAAACTTAGGACAATATAAAGGCCTTTCTACTGACTCTGAAAAACACCAAAAGAAAGATGCCCAGGGTCTCTGCTCATCTGCATGAACGTGCCTTAGGCATGCTGCCAGGAGGCATGAGGACTGCAGATGTGGCCAGGGCAATAAATTGCCTAAGACAGCGCTACAGGGAGACAAGACAGACAGCTGATCGTCCTCACAGTGGCAGACCACGTGTAACACCTGCACAGGATTGGTACAGCCGAACAGCATACCTGCGGGACAGGTACAGGATGGCAACAACAACTGCCCGAGTTACACCAGGAACGCACAATCCCTCCATCAGTGCTCAGACTGTCCGCAATAGGCTGAGAGAGGCTGGACTGAGGGCTTGTAGGCCTGTTGTAAAGCAGGTCCTCACCAGACATCACCAGCAACAATGTCGCTTATGGGCACAAACCCACCGTTGCTGGACCAGACAGGACTGCCAAAAAGTGCTCTTCACTAACGAGTCACGGTTACGTCTCACCAGGGGTGATGGTCGGATTCGCGTTTATCGTTAAAGGAATGAGCGTTACACCGAGGCCTGTACTCTGGAGCAGGATCGATTTGGAGGTGGAGGATCCGTCATGGTTTGGGGCGGTGTGTCACAGCATCATCGGACTGAGCTTGTTGTCATTGCAGGCAATCTCAACGCTGTGCGTTACAGGGAAGACATCCTCCTCCCTCATGTGGTACCCTTCCTGCAGGCTCACCCTGACATGACCCTCCAGCATGACAATGCCACCAGCCATACTGCTCGTTCTGTGCGTGATTTCCTGCAAGACAGGAATGTCAGTGTTCTGCCATGGCCAGCGAAGAGCCTGGATCTCAATCCCACTGAGCACATCTGGGACCTGTTGGATCGGAGGGTGAGGGCTAGGGCCATTCCCCCCACAAATATCAGAGAACTTGCAGGTGCCTTGGTGGAAGAGTAGCGTAACATCTCACAGCAAGAACTTGCAAATCTGGTGCAGTCCATGAGGAGATGCACTGCAGTACTTAATGCAGCTGGTGGCCACACCAGATACTGACTGTTACTTTTGATTTTGACCCCCCCTTTGTTCAGGGACACATTTTTAAATTTCTGTTAGTCACATGTCTGTGGAACTTGCTCAGTTTATGTCGCAGTTGTTGAATCTTGTTATGTTCATACAAATATTTACACATGTTAAGTTTGCTGAAAATAAACGCAGTTGACAGTGAGAGGAAGTGTCTTTTTTTGCTGAGTTTATATTTCGATGTACTGTACATGATAATAATAGTTCCTGTCTGGTTTCAGTATGTACTGTAGGACTGACTCACCTTGCAGGAGGAAGCCAGCAGGGAGCCGTCCTGTTTCCAGCTAAGACTCTGCAGCTGATCACCGTGCGGAACCAGAGCTGCAGACAGACAAACACAGGTCAGAGGTCAAGAGACTGGTCAGCTCAGCCAGCAGGTTATCACAGGGGAGGTCAAAGAAAGGTCACAGAGAGGTCAACAGCACAGGTTAACACAAGACCGGGAACAACAAAGTACACGAAGAACAGATTCAGGATGAAGAGACAAAAAGAAAAGAAAGCACAGGCAGAAACACAGGACAGGTGCAGCCAAGACACGGGACAGGTGAGGCCAAGACACGGGACAGATGGGGGCCAAGACACGGGACAGGTGGGGGCCAAGACACGGGACAGGTGGGGGCCAAGACACGGGACAGGTGGGGGCCAAGACACGGGACAGGTGGGGGCCAAGACACGGGACAGGTGGGTCCAAGACACGGGACAGGTTTTGCCCAGACACGGGACAGGTGAGGGCCAAGACACAGGACAGGTGAGGGCCAAGACACAGGACAGGTGGGGGCCAAGACACAGGACAGGTGGGGGCCAAGACACAGGACAGGTGGGGGCCAAGACACAGGACAGGTGGGGGCCAAGACACAGGACAGGTGGGGGCCAAGACACAGGACAGGTGGGGGCCAAGACACAGGACAGGAGGGGCCAAGACACAGGACAGGTGGGGGCCAAGACGCGGGACAGGTGGGGGCCAAGACGCGGGACAGGTGGGG
Organism: Salvelinus fontinalis; assembly: GCF_029448725.1. Taxonomy (NCBI): domain Eukaryota; kingdom Metazoa; phylum Chordata; class Actinopteri; order Salmoniformes; family Salmonidae; genus Salvelinus; species Salvelinus fontinalis. Next base: position 38,655,037 of record NC_074698.1, read on the forward strand.
GCCAAGACGCGGGACAGGTGCTGGCCAAGACGCGGGACAGGTGCTGGCCAAGACGCGGGACAGGTAGGGCCAAGACACAGGACAGGTAGGGCCAAGACACAGGACAGGTGGGGCCAAGACACAGGACAGGTGGGGGCCCAGACACAGGACAGGTGGGGGCCAAAACACAGGACAGGTGGGGGCCCAGACACAGGACAGGTGGGGCCCAGACACAGGGACAGGGGGGGCCCAGACACAGGGACAGGGGGGGCCCAGACACGGGACAGGTGGGGGCCCAGACACGGGACAGGTGGGGGCCCAGACACGGGACAGGTGGGGGCCCAGACACGGGACAGGTGGGGGAAAGACACGGGACAGGTGGGGCCAAGACACGGGACAGGTGGGGGCCAAGACACGAGACAGGTGGGGGCCAAGACACGGGACAGGTAGGGGCCCAGACACGGGACAGGTAGGGGCCCAGACACAGGACAGGTTTTGCCCAGACACGGGACAGGTGAGGCCAAGACACAGGACAGGTGGGGCCAAGACACAGGACAGGTGGGGCCAAGACACAGGACAGGTGGGGCCAAGACACAGGACAGGTGGGGCCAAGACACAGGACAGGTGGGGCCAAGACACAAGACAGGTTTGGCCAAAACAAAGACAAAGACACAGAGGGAAACACAGGATGAATCAATTGTAGAAACCCCTAAGCAGACCCAGATGACCCAGTTAAGACCACCTGGATCAACGGCACACAGAACATAATGAGCTTATGGTGCTATGGCTGGTTGGATACAGCATAGCATGTATGGGTTATGATGACACGACAGTAGACGGCATAGATGACAACAGCATTTGTTAAATGGTGAAAAAAGTCGTCACACGGGACACAGTCCCCCAGTGTTGAGGTTCACCCTCTAGGCCTCCCGAGTGGCTCAGTGGTGTAAGGCACTGCATCACAGTACTAGCTGTGCCACTAGAGATCTTGGTTCGAGTCCAGGCTCTGTCTCCCCGCCGCGACCGGTGAGACCCATGGAGCGTAGTTGTCCTGGTTAGGGGAGGATTTGGCCGGCAGAGATGTTCTTGTCCCATTGCGCACTAGCGACTCCTGTGGCGGGCTAGGCGCAATGCACGCTGACACACCTGGTGTCACCTGGTGTACAGCTTTTCCTCCGACACATTGGTGTGGCTGGCTTCCGGGTTGGATGGGCATTGTGTCAAGAAGCAGTGCGGCTTGGTTGGGTTGTGTTTCGGAGGACGCATGGCTCTCGACCTTCGCCTCTCCCAGTCTGTACGGGAGTTTCAGCGATGAAACAAGACTAACTACCAATTGGATACCACGAAATTGGAGAGAAAAAGGGGTAAAAAATAAATAAGATTCCCCCTGATGAACCTAGACAGCAGGGTCAGGGGTCAGAGAGGGGTGGTTAAGGAGTAATGGAAGGGCAGGGCACAGCCTGTGGGGGCAGCAGTGAGCAGCATCAGCCATCATGGTGGAGCCTGTCTGTCAGTGGAAGGCCAGTGGATAAGCAAACTGAGCCATGCCACCCAGACCAAACAGCCACGGAGACTGAGAAGAGGCAGACATTACCTCAACCTCTCTCCAGTAGCAGAGACAGCAGAGACGGCCTGTCTGTCAGTGAGACGGAGGCACCCTGACGAAACCAAAGGCTACGAAGACAAAACCGCCTCACAAGAGCCCAACATAGAGACGTGATACACCAATAACACAGAGACGTGTATAACACATTACTGTGACACAGAGCAGAAGGAAACTAAATCGATGTGAAAGGATCAAACTGACTGACAGATTGTGTGTATGGTCTGTTTGCTGGTATATTTGTGTGAAGAAGTGTGTTTGTACTGTATGGATCCATATGAGTGAGTGATGTGTGTTTGTGTGCATTCCTTCAATCCTTTGTGAGTGTCTAAGAGAGTGTGTGTTCATCGTTCATGCATGTGTGTTTGTGTGCGTTCCTTCAATCCTTTGTGAGTGTCTAAGAGAGTGTGTGTTCATGCATTCACCATTCTTTCATGCCTGCACATAGTGTATAGCTCCTCTCCTCCAGTGTATCCTACCTGCTAGCGCTGATTGTTGGCGGCTGGTGTCCCAGAGCTGGACTGTCTTGGTGGAGCCCACAGCCAGCAGGCCAGAGGAGGTGGGGTGGAAGGCGACCAGCTCCAGACGCCCCTCTCCGGGACACAGGGTCACCTCCGCCCCCCCAGGCTGATCCTGTTCTGGTTCACACACACGCCACAGCTTCACCTGCATGGACACACACCAAGCCAAGAAAGCATGTTTTTAGTGACCTTGTTGTGCTGAGTAAAAGAGAGACACACTTGCGCACACACAAACAAGAGTGTCAGGTGAATGGGCTCTCAATCAAACATGAAGACAGTGACATACACAATAATTACAAAAGTATGTGGACACCACTTCAAATTCATGGATTTGGCTATTTCAGCCACACCCACTGCTGACAGGTGTATAAAATCAAGCATACACCCATGCAATCTGAATAGACAAACATTGGCAGTAGAATGGCCTTACTGAAGAGCTCAGGGACTTTCAACGTGGCATCGTCATAGGATGCCACCTTCCCAATAAGTCAGTTCGTCAAATTTGAGTTAATTTCCAACAGCTGGCCTTGCCCTAAAACCCACTGCAGCAGACTCAGTATGCCCATACCCAACCACCTACTGTTAAACATTGGAGCTTTCACTACTAGGACTACGGACACCTGGACCATGTTCTCCCTACTAGGACTACTGACACCTGGACCATGTTCTCCCTACTAGGACTACTGACACCTGGACCATGTTCTCCCTACTAGGACTACAGACACCTGGACCATGTTCTCCCTACTAGGACTACTGACACCTGGACCATGTTCTCCCTACTAGGACTACTGACACCTGGACCATGTTCTCCCTACTAGGACTACTGACACCTGGACCATGTTCTCCCTACTAGGACTACTGACACCTGGACCATGTTCTCCCTACTAGGACTACTGACACCTGGACCATGTTCTCCCTACTAGGACTACTGACACCTGGACCATGTTCTCCCTACTAGGACTACAGACACCTGGACCATGTTCTCCCTACTAGGACTACTGACACCTGGACCATGTTCTCCCTACTAGGACTACTGACACCTGGACCATGTTCTCCCTACTAGGACTACTGACACCTGGACCATGTTCTCCCTACTAGGACTACTGACACCTGGACCATGTTCTATCTACTAGGACTACTGACACCTGGACCATGTTCTATCTACTAGGACTACAGACACCTGGACCATGTTCTCCCTACTAGGACTACTGACACCTGGACCATGTTCTCCCTACTAGGACTACTGACACCTGGACCATGTTCTCCCTACTAGGACTACTGACACCTGGACCATGTTCTATCTACTAGGACTACAGACACCTGGACCATGTTCTCCCTACTAGGACTACTGACACCTGGACCATGTTCTCCCTACTAGGACTACTGACACCTGGACCATGTTCTCCCTACTAGGACTACTGACACCTGGACCATGTTCTATCTACTAGGACTACAGACACCTGGACCATGTTCTCCCTACTAGGACTACTGACACCTGGACCATGTTCTCCCTACTAGGACTACTGACACCTGGACCATGTTCTCCCTACTAGGACTACTGACACCTGGACCTTGTTCTCCCTACTAGGACTACAGACACCTGGACCATGTTCTCCCTACTAGGACTACTGACACATGGACCATGTTCTATCTACTAGGACTACTGACACCTGGACCATGTTCTCCCTACTAGGACTACTGACACCTGGACCATGTTCTCCCTACTAGGACTACTGACACCTGGACCATGTTCTCCCTACTAGGACTACTGACACCTGGACCATGTTCTCCCTACTAGGACTACTGACACCTGGACCATGTTCTCCCTACTAGGACTGACACCTGGACCATGTTCTCCCTACTAGGACTATGGACACCTGGACCATGTTCTACCTACTAGGACTACGGACACCTGGACCATGTTCTATCTACTAGGACTACAGACACCTGGACCATGTTCTCCCTACTAGGACTATGGACACCTGGACCAGGACCATGTTCTATCTACTAGGACTACGGACACATGGACCATGTTCTCCCTACTAGGACTACTGACACCTGGACCATGTTCTCCCCACTAGGACTACTGACACCTGGACCATGTTCTCCCCACTAGGACTACTGACACCTGGACCATGTTCTCCCTACTAGGACTACTGACACCTGGACCATGTTCTCCCTACTAGGACTACTGACACCTGGACCATGTTCTCCCTACTAGGACTACAGACACCTGGACCATGTTCTCCCTACTAGGACTACTGACACATGGCCCATGTTCTCCCTACTAGGACTACTGACACCTGGACCATGTTCTCCCTACTAGGACTACTGACACCTGGACCATGTTCTCCCTACTAGGACTACTGACACCTGGACCATGTTCTACCTACTAGGACTACTGACACCTGGACCATGTTCTCCCTACTAGGACTACTGACACATGGACCATGTTCTCCCTACTAGGACTACAGACACCTGGACCATGTTCTCCCTACTAGGACTACAGACACCTGGACCATGTTCTCCCTACTAGGACTACTGACACCTGGACCATGTTCTCCCTACTAGGACTACTGACACCTGGACCATGTTCTACCTACTAGGACTACTGACACCTGGACCATGTTCTACCTACTAGGACTATGGACACCTGGACCATGTTCTCCCTACTAGGACTGACACCTGGACCATGTTCTCCCTACTAGGACTATGGACACCTGGACCATGTTCTACCTACTAGGACTATGGACACCTGGACCATGTTCTACCTACTAGGACTACTGACACCTGGACCATGTTCTCCCTACTAGGACTACTGACACCTGGACCATGTTCTCCCTACTAGGACTACTGACACATGGACCATGTTCTCCCTACTAGGACTACAGACACCTGGACCATGTTCTCCCTACTAGGACTGACACCTGGACCATGTTCTCCCTACTAGGACTATGGACACCTGGACCATGTTCTACCTACTAGGACTACGGACACCTGGACCATGTTCTATCTACTAGGACTACGGACACCTGGACCATGTTCTCCCTACTAGGACTACGGACACATGGACCATGTTCTCCCTACTAGGACTACGGACACATGGACCATGTTCTATCTACTAGGACTACTGACACATGGACCATGTTCTATCTACTAGGACTACTGACACATGAACCATGTTCTCCCTACTAGGACTACAGACACCTGGACCATGTTCTCCCTACTAGGACTACAGACACCTGGACCATGTTCTCCCTACTAGGACTACAGACACCTGGACCATGTTCTCCCTACTAGGACTACAGACACCTGGACCATGTTCTCCCTACTAGGACTACAGACACCTGGACCATGTTCTCCCTACTAGGACTACAGACACCTGGACCATGTTCTCCCTACTAGGACTACAGACACCTGGACCATGTTCTCCCTACGAGGACTACTGACACCTGGACCATGTTCTCCCTACTAGGACTACTTACACATGGACCATGTTCTCCCTACTAGGACTACTGACACATGGACCATGTTCTATCTACTAGGACTACTGACACATGGACCATGTTCTAACTACTAGGACTACTGACACCTGGACCATGTTCTCCCTACTAGGACTACTGACACATGGACCATGTTCTCCCTACTAGGACTACAGACACATGGACCATGTTCTCCCTACTAGGACTACCGACACATGGACCATGTTCTCCCTACTAGGACTACTGACACCTGGACTGGAGAACCAAGTGGTATACAGCTGCAGATACAAGATTTAATCCAGCAATAAGGAGGTAAATTGGCGTTTTTTAAATGCCACCTGGGGCCTGTTTTATTATTTTTATTTAACCTTTATTTAACTAGGCAAGTCAGTTAAGAACAAATTCTTATTTAAAATGACGGCCTACCCCTAACCCTACCCCAGCCAAACCAAGACGACGCTGGGCCAATTGAGCGCCGCCCTATGGGACTCCCAACCACGGCCGGATGTGATGCAGTCTGGATTCGAACCAGGTACTGCAGTGATGCCTCTTGCACTGAGATGCAGTGCCTTACACCACTGCGCCACTTGGGAGCCCAAAGCGATGGCAAGGTCTTAAAACAGGGTGTGTGTGTACATGTGTTTTTGTGGGTGTGGACTTCTGTGTGTGTGTACATGTGTTTTTGTGGGTGTGGACTTCTGTGTGTGTGTGTGTGTGTGTGTGTGTGTGTGTGTGTGTGTGTGTGTGTGTGTGTGTGTGTGTGTGTGTGTGTGTGTGTGTGTGTGTGTGTATCTGTGTGTGTTACTCAGCACAACAAGGTGACTATAACAATATGTCTTCTTGGCAGCAGATGAAACTGGGAATATAAAGTATCCTAGCTGAGCTCAGGGCTCCTCTACATATGCTGGGTACTTTACTGTGCACTGAGGCTTCGGCTCAGTGTGGCTGTACATGTGTTTACTCAGCCCTCTGAGGCAGACACTGCTGCTGAGTCTGCATACACACTCACACACGGACTCTGAGTGACTTCAAAGGTTTCTTTCCACATAATAACAGTCAATGCAATTCATTTTTTCATCCAGATGTGTCATAGCCCTCATTCCCGGCCTAAAAATATAAACAACTGTTCATGAGTATGTGCATGTACCATGAAAAAATACAACCGCCAGTCTGCAAGAGAGTGTATGACCATAACAAAATCCTCTTTCCTTCCTCTCTTAAAGCTATCACTCATCTCATAGTTAGGTGAAAGGTCAAGAGGAAGGAAGGAATGAAGGACGTTTTTAAAAAATGAAGACAGGGCCATTGAGGAATGAGGACAGGGAGACAGGGCCATAGAGGAATGAGGACAGGGAGACAGGGCCATAGAGGAATGAGGACAGGGAGACAGGAGGGTCTTGGAGGAATGAGGACAGGGAGACAGGGCCATAGAGGAATGAGGACAGGGAGACAGGGCCATAGAGGAATGAGGACAGGGAGACAGGAGGGTCTTGGAGGAATGAGGACAGGGCCTTAGAGGAATGAGAACAGAGAGACAGGAGGGCCTCACCGTTTCATCTGCAGAACAGGTAGCCAGGAGATTATCATCAAATGGAGAGAAGTCCAAATCAGTTATCAGATCTGAGAGAGAGAGAGACAGAGGAGGACAAATCAGTTATCAGATCTGAGAGAGAGAGAAAGAGGAGGACAAATCAGTTATCAGATCTGAGAGAGAGAGAGAGAAATCAGTTATCAGTCTGAGAGAGAGAGACAGAGGAGGAGAAACAAGATATTTAGGTCACAAGTTTAACAGTTTATTTGAGAACAATGGCATTTGTATTCCTCTTGTGATCACTTGGGAACAAGAAGTATAATTTGTAAGTTAAAGGTCCAATGCAGCAGTTTTTGTCACAATATCAAATCATTTCTAGGGAACAATTAAGTACCTTACTGTGATTGGTTTCAATTAAAATGGTCAAAAAGAAACAACAAAAGAGAGGTTTGGAACCCTCTTTCTTATTGGTAAATTAACAAACTTCCCGCCTGATAATGTCACCAGGCAGGCCAAAACTCCATCCGACCAAAACGGGTTGAAAATTCAGGCGGTCTTTCCAAACAGCTCTTACACTAAAAGGGCATTATAATAATTTTCACAATTTCACAGTATTATTCCAACCTCCTAGTGTGGAAATATATATAATACACAGGAAATCCCATGTTGGACTGCACTGGGCCTTTAAAGAAACTGGTCTTATTAAAAAGGCAGACAGAAGGGAGTGAGTTAGAAAAAGGTTGAAACATCTTAACCCTGTTCTCTCACGTTAGAAACCACTTTAGACCAAGAGGAAATTCCCTTTTGGGACACTGATTCTTGAAGTCGCAGGCAGGGCTAGCTCATCACGAGACCATGAGCAACCATGTAACTGACCCATGTTCACTACACCTAGTTCCAGATCTGGTTGTACTGTCTAGCTAACACCTATGCTCTGTAGTCGTGACAATGACCATAGCAGTTGGCAAGACAGACAGACAGTACAATCCCAGATAAATTATTGTGCTATGTAAAACATACTCATGGTAAGAATATGAAATATTAAAGACGCACGATGCAGAAATTGCTCCGCCATTTCCTGGTTGCTAAAATTCTAAAAGTTCACTTAATTGCAGTTTATGTGACAAAACAAACAAGTGTAGTGTACATAGTCATTGTACCATCTAAACCGCTGTGAAACATATTTTACATAATTAAAAATATTGTATTTTCAGCTGTTTGAAGCAAAAGACGAAAACAAAACTTAACGGGAAGCATAGAAATAGCACACATAGAACATATCTACTTCTTATATTTCCTTTCAGTGCGAATGACAGATCTATGACACACATTTCTATATGAATTTGTTTATTGTTTAGGTCGCCCAAAATGTTACATATTGCAGCTTTAAGAAATGTAAAACAACAGAGAGAGAAATTAGAGCGTTGTGATGAGTGGATAGTGTCTGGCACTTGTGAAGGAGGGATTTTTCAATGACGGCCTACCCCGGCCAAACCCTCCACTAACCCGGACGACGCTGGGAAAATTGTGCGCCGCCTTATGGGACTCCCCATCCCGGCAGGTTGTGATACAGCCCGGGATCGAACCAGAGTCTATAGTGATGCCTCTATCACTGAGAGGCAGAGCCTTACACCGCTGCGCCACTCAGGAGAAATGAATGAAAAGTGGATAGAGGGATCTTACCAGCATGACATGGGATCACAGTCACTGTCCACCTGCCATCAGACCCTGGTTCCACAGAGGTGAGGCCAAGCATTCCTCCACCTGGTGACAATTAAGACACACACAAGAGACAGACAGCGTGATCTATACAGTCTCTCTTTCATACTGATATGGCATGCTCAAACAAAACAGATATCTGCTCTGTGATGGCAATACCTGCTCACACACGCTTCAACAGACAGGTAAATATACCAGAGAAACAGACAGGTAAATATACCAGAGAGACAGACAGGTAAATATACCGGAGAGACAGACAGGTAAATATACCGGAGAGACAGACAGGTAAATATACCGGAGAGACAGACAGGTAAATATACCGGAGAGACAGACAGGTAAATATACCAGAGAGACAGACAGGTAAATATACCAGAGAGACAGACAGGTAAATATATCAGAGAGAGAGACAGCATGACTCATAACAGAGACCAGACAGAATATTCTTAGTTGAACCCCAACCGCATACCACTGTTGCCTGAATCACACTGTAGTGCCAAAAGGATACTACATCCACCATAGCTGCTGGAATCATGCAGGAACTGACATTTTGAAAAGAAAGCACAGTATGGTTCTGGTAGGCCCTATAGTTGTCCTGACTCAGTCTTAACCTTACCGGCCTGGTCAGTGTTGAAGGCCACAAGCCTGGTGCTGGATTTGATGTGGTTCCCCTGAGAGGTGAAGGATCCTGCCCGGACATTACTGATCCAGCCCTGGACACAGGGGAAATTCACAGTGCATTAGGGGTAGGTGTGGTGGGACACTGGAGCTATCATTAGGAAGATGACTTAAGGAACTGGCCATCAGATAAAACAAAGGTGATCGCTGTGGCCTAAAAGATGACACTCTCTAACGGTCATTATGAGTAGGCTATTTCTGACCTATGCTAATATAATCGAGTAGGGACGAACAGAATTGTTGTTATACTTGACAAGAAAACCATTAGAATGTTTCAGTTATTGTCTGTTCACTTAAATGCAAGTCTATCCAACTGAGTGGGATCCTAAGCATTCCCTTGACAAGTCCACACAAGAGAATAGCAGCTCACACTCTTTTAGATACACACTGCTGAAGTGCAATGCCGTTCATTGTCATCCCAAAATAAACTGTGGATAACTTAAATGCAGAGGCAGAGCACACACACACACTGTTTCTCCAAACTTCCAAGATTCAGACTAACTGTCAAAATAAGGAAGATTCAGACTAACTGTCATAATAAGGACGATTCAGACTAACTGTCATAATAAGGAAGATTCAGACTAACTGTCATAAGGACGATTCAGACTAACTGTCATAATAAGGACGATTCAGACTAACTGTCATAATAAGGACGATTCAGACTAACTGTCATAATAAGGACGATTCAGACTAACTGTCATAATAAGGACGATTCAGACTAACTGTCATAATAAGGACGATTCAGACTAACTGTCATAATAAGGACGATTCAGACTAACTGTCATAATAAGGACGATTCAGACTAACTGTCATAATAAGGAAGATTCAGACTAACTGTCATAATAAGGAAGATTCAGACTAACTGTCATAAGGACGATTCAGACTAACTGTCATAATAAGGAAGATTCAGACTAACTGTCATAATAAGGACGATTCAGACTAACTGTCATAATAAGGACGATTCAGACTAACTGTCATAATAAGGAAGATTGAGATGAACTGTCATAATAAGGACGATTCAGACTAACTGTCATAATAAGGAAGATTCAGACTAACTGTCATAATAAGGAAGAGGGTATCAAAGGGCATGTTGTTACACACAAACACACACACCCTCTGCCGTCCATGTTGAATCAGCAGAATGTTAAGGAAGTGGGAGCCTCCTTTCACAACACGAACAACAGGGCAGAGGCAGGAGCGCTGTGTGTTTGAAAACACTGCTGCCAAAACCGTTATGGGCTAACCATGTCTGACAATAGGCCTGAACACTGTCGCGGGCTCCGGCAGGGAAGATACAGAGAGCACTTAGCAGCCCAGACAGTGTCTGACAGCCCAGGAAAACAGCTAGTTTCTCTCTCTCAGGAAACACATATTACTGCTCCACAGGCAGCCAGGCATAAAGCGAACAAGGTGCCCATTCTCACTCACTCACTCCTTGGAGTTCTCCCTCTCCCTCCCTCGCTCGCTCCTAACATTTGAGATGGTGCTTTGAGTGTTGCTTTTCTGAGGCAGTCCTCGTAACAGGATCAGAGATCCGCTCTGCAGATGGAACTCACTCACACTGAGACTGTGTGGAGGTTTGCTACATGGAGAATAAGCATCCAAGTAATGATATGTTTCATAACCGATTTATAAGAGCACCCTTTTAAAGCTTTATTTTGTCCAGGGAGGGGTCACTCATGACTTAGGCCTATTAGAAAAAGGGAACCTAACTCTCATCAATGCCAAACCAGTTGTGAACTTCAGCTATTACTCGACCGTGCAGCAGTGTACTGTGGTACACTGTAGGCCTAACCACTGTTGGTCATCATGCACATACAAATTCAGCCCTTGGGTATTTCCTAAGGGCTGTATTGGTGGTAGACTATATCTGACAGCATGTACGAGGTGTCTGGCTGGCATCATGAGAAGACTTCAACGCACAACTATGTTTTTATCACGGGGCTAAGCTACAGCAAGTCCAGGGATCAACTCGCATCATCAGGATCTACCAGGTTGTACAATGACATTCTCCACAATACCTAAATCATCCACTTAATATAAAGAATGTCAGACATTTCCACTGTCTCAGCCAGTCAACACAAGACAGCAGTGGGGGGGGGGGGGGGTTACATAATCGCCCCCACAAGGAGTAGTGATGGCTGTCTGTGCAAATTGGTGCACAGCCCGAACGTGTGTAACGAGGCACTCCCAGGTATCTATCACCAGGACTGACGGCATGACACCACCACTGTGTATCTTACTCACAGCCTACAGTCATTGGTTGACAGAGAGAAGCTTTGTTAAATGGCGTAGGGATACGCACTGTATGTACAGTGCACTTTAGAACTCAAATCTGAGCACTGCTCCTACATTGTAGAATGATGACCGGTTACAATGAGAGCAGGAATTCCGATACATTCGAAACAATGTGGCTATTCAGTGATGATGGGCATCACATCCTATCCGTAGCATCTGACAATCCTGACCAATACGAACCGCTGTCAATTTCAAATGTGGAATTTGCATAGACTGCTGAAAGCTAGCTAGATAACAATAACCACATGGTTAACACTGTAACGTTAGCAGCCTTCACGGTTTGCACTTAGTTTTCGTAGACTATTGTTTCTCTACCAACACACTCTTGCGATGCAGCAGCCTTCTGCAGATATGCAGGAAGTTCAATTTCCTCCAAACATTTTCAGACGTTCCCCAAAACACAACTCCATTCCGTCTTCTTCGCCGTTGCTAAGAACCAATGCTGGCGAGGCTTTCTTGCAACGCTCATTACTTACATCTTTCTTGCCGATCTTCGGGGTGGTGTTTTTGAATTTGGAGGTCTTGAAACGATTCATTCTAGTCACCTAAATTAACTTTCGTGCCTTCCGGGTATCTCTGTCTTGTTGATACTATCCGAAAAGAGCGAGCACTCAGAAGCACACTCCTTTTCAGATGACAGTTCTCGAGTTCAGCACTGTCACAACTCGCTGTACTGTGTGAACGATTCTATCGACGATCGACTCAGACCCCTGTTTAGCTTCATCAATGATGATTGACCACGGTAAAATACCAAATGTTTCTGTTTTGAAACGTTTAATCGTAATTGCCGTGAGTAAGAAGCGGACTACATGGGAAACAAATGTTTAAATACTCTTCCACAGTTTCTCAAGTACAGATGTTTCAACAGAGTGAAAGTTAGTTTGCGCTCATCTTGAAACAAAAATAAATTTATTGACAGTCAACTCTTCTGCGGGGACTGCGCATGTGGGGACTTGCGCATATGCAAGTAAAGTGGCGTCACGGACATGCGCAGTCCCCGCTGAGTAACAGCAGTAGAGTAATGATGGCGTCCTCAGCGGCTCGCTTCTCCACACGTTGGATAACAGTTGCCGTGTCCTCCGGTCACCGTCCTGCTTGTTGTGCTCTGGCCCCTTCTTCTAATGGAGGCTTAAGAAGTCTGTCGACTTTTGGAGCACAGAAAATCTGGTCAGGAAGCAATGCAATGCGTGGGGGCACGGGGAATGCGTTGACATTGAGAGGGCTGTCAGGTGGGTGCACAGAGACGGCCTAACTAACGTTAGCAAGCTAGGCTAGCTTGATGCTAGCGTTTCTCGTAGTTTCCATTCCCCTTTTTGAACACAACTGACAGTCTGCAACAAAAAATTTGACACCATGGTAACATTCCTAACGATACAACTGAAAGACAGACTAACCTTAGCTCCCATAGCTAGCTAGTAGTTAGCTTGTACGCATTCAAATTGCTGGGGGTGTTGTGTACTGTAGCTAGCCTGCAGCTCCATAGCCATTGCATGGAAAGTCATGTCATGTCACAGCACTGATGATCTTGAACGGACTGTCAGGAATAGCTACTGAACTGTACAGTCAAACACTGCTTTGAACTAGCAGTATCTGCATGATCCCTGATTAGCTAGCTATATATGCCAACTGGCGTTTGCTAGAAGCTTATTGGCCCAAGAGTTGATCATCACAGACAGCAGCTAACTGTATGTATTTGATTGAGTCCTGAGATATATCGATAGAGCCCTGCTTAGTGTTATAGATGAATTGTGAGTGTACAGGCCTGGAGCTACCTTAAATAGATAACTACAGAAGGACAACAATAATAATCCACAGTCATGTTGCCAGGTGTAATCTACTCACATGCCCTTTCTTGGTAGTTCCAGGTGTTAAATCTCCCCATGTCATCTGCACACTGTCCTTCCACACAAGTGCCCCAGCCTCCAACAAACAGGACTTCTACACAGTGTTGGAGGTACCACGCACTGCCACCCAGAAAGAGATCAAGAAAGCATATTACCAGGTGTGTGTGTGTGATCACTTTCTGTGTAGTGTTGACTTGCTGTATTGATCCTTAGCTGTCACCACAGTTGTTGAAAGATCATTTTTGTTGTTGTCCCTCTTCAGATGGCTAAGAAGTATCACCCTGACACCAACAAGGAAGACCCTAAGGCCAAGGAGAAATTTGCTCAGCTGGCTGAGGCTTATGAGGTTTAGCTGACCTTCTTGAAAATGGGCTTCCCTTTTAAGAAACTAAAATTAGATTAAAGGGATAGCAATATTTATGTGACTTGTGTAGCTGTTGTGGAATCACTAGTTTGTTACTTTCCTAACAGGTTTCTTGGTACTATTTGATGTCACTCTTGAAGAAAGTGTCTGTTAATTAAGTAAACAAAACATCAGAACCACTTGACTTTATGAAGGAACTGCCTTGTCTTATTGGAGGACTGTGCATCTTACTTCCTGCTTTGTCCTCCCCCAGGTGCTGAGTGACGAGGTGAAGAGGAAGCAGTATGACACGTACGGGGTGGCAGGGTTCGATGCCAGCCAGGCGGGCGGTGGTGGACACCAGCAGTACTGGAGCGGACAGGCCAACAGCGTGGACCCAGAGGAACTGTTCCGCAAGATCTTTGGGGAGTTCTCCGGAAGCCGCGGCTTCGGCGACTTCAATGCCGTATTTGATCAGCCCCAGGAGGTATGTAGTTGGGATGCCATACTGCTTTTAGAACCAAGGGGTTTGGAGAAGGGGTTACGACTAGCCTAATCCCAGATCTGTTGGCTATACAGCACAAACAGAAGTTTTGACTGCTCATTCAAGTCAATGTTCAGGGAGGTCATATTGAGTGAGCCCATGCCAGGAAGTAAAAGCAGGAAGCAATTACTTTTTTAGGAGTGTAAACATTTTGTTAAAGACATCCAATATGAATCTCTTGTCCCTCCTTTCCTCCCAGTTTATCATGGAGCTGACGTTCACCCAAGCTGCCAAGGGGGTCAACAAAGAGATGGCGTTCAACACTGAGGCCAGCTGCCAGCGATGTGATGGCAAAGGGAGCGAGCCTGGCACCAAAGTTGTGCACTGCCACTACTGCAACGGCTCTGGCATGGTAGGTGACATGATGTGTGGCGTGAAGTGTTCGTGTCTCACGTGCTCGTCTCACATGCTTGTGTGTTTTGCCTTGTACAGGAGACGGTGAACACTGGCCCCTTTGTGATGCGGTCGACATGCCGTCGGTGTAATGGGAAAGGCACTGTGATCTCCACCCCATGTAACTCCTGTCACGGGACCGGACAGACCAGACAGAAAAAGACAGTAATGGTCCCTGTCCCAGCAGGTGAGACACACCTACACACTGACTGTCACTCGCTCCTATACCTACCCAGTCTTATCTGGAATCTTTCAAAACAATACTTGATCTAAACGTAGTATGCATTTTCTAATGCGCACACACAGAGAGACCCAGGAGCAGCCTTCTCAGCCTGAATCTCCTCCTTTTCTCATTAAGATCACTGATCCTTTTTTATTCAACCTTTATTTAACTAGGCAAGTCAGTTAAGTTACAAATTCTTTATTTACAATGACGGCCTACCGGGTAACAGTGGGTTAACAAATCAAAGTTTATTTGTCACGTGAGCCGAATACAACAGGTGTAGTAGACCTTAGTGAAATGCTTACTTACAGGCTCTAACCAACAATGCAAAAAAGGTATTAGGTGAACAATGGATAAGTAAAGAAATAAAAACAGTGAAAAAATAACAGTAGCGAGGCTGTCAGACTGACAGATTTTTACCTTGTCAGCTTGGGGATTCGATCCAGCAAACTTTCAGTTACTGGCCTAAAGCTCTTACCACTAGGCTACCTGCCACCCCATAATGCTCTTATTAACTATTTTAAATGTTTATAAAACTCTAATGCTGGATGAAGCAGTTCCTGTGTTTGAAACGTCAATAAAACGTGAGCGGGTTGAACGCGAGCGAGCGGGTTGAACGCGAGCGAGCGGGTTGAACGTCCTGATATTTTCAAACCTGTTTGATTTTATCGGCACAAAATCTGCAATGCTCTTCTAGTGTGTTAGGATTTTGAAAGTTGTGTATTGCACACCCGGGTTAACTGGCTGTGTTGCCTCTTTGCAGGTGTTGAGGACGGTCAGACGGTCAGGATGCCTGTGGGGAAGAAGGAGGTGTTCATCACGTTCCGGGTTCAGAAGAGCCCAGTGTTCAGACGGGACGGAGCAGACATCCACTCTGACGTGCTGATCTCTGTGGCTCAGGCTGTACTGGGGGGCACGGCCCGGGCACAGGGCCTCTACGAGACAGTCAACCTCTCGGTGAGAGACACACGGACAGACCAACCTTTCTGTGACACCTACAAACATAAGAGTGATGGATCGATGGCCAGTAACTAACTGTGATTGGTGGATGCTCTTGTAGATCCCTGCTGGGGTCCAGACAGACCAGAGGATCCTCCTCTCTGGGAAGGGCATCGCACGGATCAGTGGCTATGGTTACGGAGATCACTACATCCACGTCAAAGTCCGAGTCCCCAAGTAAGCTACTCACACTACACCTTTAGATACCATCTCTGTAGTAAGTTACTGCACAATACACCTTTTATATACCATCTCTGTAGTAAGTTACTGCACAATACACCTTTATATAACATCTCTGTAGTAAGTTACTGCACAATACACCTTTATATACCATCTCTGTAGTAAGTTACTGCACAATACACCTTTAGATACCATCTCTGTAGTAAGTTACTGCACAATACACCTTTAGATACCATCTCTGTAGTAAGTTACTGCACAATAGACCTTTAGATACCATCTCTGTTGTAAGTTACTGCACAATACACCTTTATATACCATGTAGTAAGTTACTGACAAATGTTAGATGCTCATTCCTCACGGTCTCCACTATTATGTGTGTGTGGGCAGGATCCTGACAGACAGACAGAAAGCTCTGCTCATGAGCTACGCAGAGGATGAGACTGAAGTGGAGGGGACAGTCAATGGTGTCACAAGCACCACTGCAGGTAGTGGCACACACACACTCTTTCTGCGCTAGGGTCCTGCACACTTACCTGCTCCTCTTCATTTGGTTTACAATTAGTTGAGGTCCCAGCTCTGCTCATGAAAGCTGATAATGCTTTTATTAGTAAAATCTTGGCTCACGCAGAACATGTTTCTGACCAGGTGGGGGCAGCAGTGGTAAGCAGTCTGAGGCAGGGCAGGACAGGCAAGATGAGGTAGGAGAGAGCAAGCAGGAGCAGGGCTTCTTCACCAAGTTAAAACATTTGTTTAGCTCCACCTGACAGTCACAAACCAGGTAGGACAATAGTCATGATGTTGCCTTTGCCACTTGTGCACATGCATATGTGCGATAAACTGTTTCTGGAACACACTGGTTTGTGGCACACCATTTGTCAGTCAACTAGTTTCTGGCTGTCATCTGTATAAAGTTGCATGCATACATACACTATACATACATACAAAAGTATGTGGACTTCCCTTCAAATTATTTGATTCGGCTATTTCAGACACATCCATCACTGACAGGTGTATAAAATCGAGCACACAGCCATGCAATCTTCATAGACAAACATTGGCAGTAGAATGACCTTACTGAAGAGCTCAGGGATTTAACGTGGCACTGTCATAGGATGCCACATTTCGAACAAGTCATTTCATAAAATGTCTGCCCTGCTAGAGCTGCCCCGGCCAACTTTAAGTGCTGTTCTTGTGAAGTGGAAACGTCTAGGAGCAACAACGGCTCAGCCGCGAAGTGCTAGGCCACACAAGCTCGTCTGTCCTCGGCTGCAAAACTCACTACTGAGTTCCAAACTGCCTCTGGAAGCAACGTCAGCACAAGAACTGTTCATCGGGAGCTTCAGGAAATGGGTTTCCATGGCCAAGCAAACGCACACACGCCTAAGATCACCATGCGCAATACAGAGGATTGGGTTTCCACTCTGGAGCAGTGGGAACATGTTTTCTGGAGTGATGAATCACACTTCATCATCTGGCAGTCCATTTTGGACGAGTCTGGATTTGGCGGATGCCAGGAGAACGCTCCCTACCCGAATGCATAGTGCCAACTGTAAAGTCTAGTGGAGGAGGAATTATGGTCTGGGGCTGTTTTTCATGGTTCGGGCTAGGTCCCTTAGTTCCAGTGAAGGGAAATGTTAACGCTACTGTATACAATTACATTCTAGACCATTCTGTGCTTCCAACTTTGTGGCAACAGTTTGGGGAAGGCCCTTTCCTGTTTCAGCATGACAATGCCCCTATGCACAAAGCGAGGTCCATACAGAAATGGTTTGTTGAGATTGGTGTGGAAGAACTTGATTGGCCTGCATAGAGCCCTGACCTCAACTCCATCGAACACCTTTGGGATGAATTGGAAAGCTGACTGCGAGCCAGGCCTAATCGCCCAACAACATCAGTACCCGACCTCACTAATGCTCTTATGGCTGAAAGGAAGCAATTCCCTGCAGAAATGTTCCAAAATCTAATGGAAAGCCTTCCCAGACGGGTGGAGACTGTTATAGCAGCAAAGGGGAGACCAACTCCATATTAATGCCCGTGATTTTGGAATTAGGTTTTTCGACGAGCAGGAGTCCACATACTTTTAGTCATGTAGTGTACATGCATACACACAATTGTTTAACCATAGAAATATAATTACTAGAAAAGACATCCCAATTCAAATCAATGTTTTGCTGTCATATGCTGGTTTTGAAAACACATGCAGTAATTCTGTTTTCTTTTTTTATACTGAAAGGTAAAAGGTCCACTGGGAACTGAGGCGAGTGTCCGAGGGTAGAGAGATGATGCCCTAAGAAGACAGCCACAGGGAGAGACCAGAAATGGGGACAGGGGGTGGGGGCGTGTTGGAGGGATGATGTCTACTGTATCCTACTCTAGCACTAGACAAGACTGGTTACCCCAGATCTACCTTCACAGATCTCCTTTCATCCTTGATCAGTTCCCTAGCAGTGGAAGACAATGGACTGAAACAGACTCAAACACCAGACAAGACTGGTTACCCCAGATCTACCTTCACAGATATACCTTCACAGATCTCCTTTCATCCTTGATCAGTTCCCTAGCAGTGGAAGACAATGGACTGAAACACAATGTGGTCCTAACTCATTCCTGCTGCCTAAAACCCAAATCCAAGAGGAAATACGCTCTGGAAGTACCAGGAAGTGACTGCCCCTTAGGCTTGGAGTTTTTTGGATGGTGTTCAATGTGCAAAAATGTTGCGCAATGGTCTTCAAGCGCAAACAAATCATAAGGCATCGATCGGGTGGAAGTAAATTCATCCACAAATGCAAATATAATTATACATCTTAAATGACCACATGTTCAAAAGATTAGGGTACGTGATCCGTAAGTAAAGCGAACGTGGCGGCAACTTTAACAGGGTATTCCATAGATTTTCCAATTGTTCCTGTCCATCAGATTCCTAACCGTGTGATAGCAGCGCAGTCAAACAGTCACTCATAATGTATGGTCTGTCTGCTGTCTGAGGAATGTACTGTTGCCAGTGATAGCCAAAAAACCCATGGATATACAAAAGATTAGGGACACCTCCATAATATTGAGTTGCACCCCCTTTTTCCCTCAGAACATCTTCAATTCATCAGGGAATGGACTGCAATGTGTCATGCATTCCACAGGAATGCTGGCCCATGTTGACTCCAATGCTTCCCACAGTTGTGTCAAGTTGGCTAGATGTCCTTTGGGTGGTGGACCATTCTCGATACACACAGGAACCTGTTGTGTGGAAAAACCCAGCAACACTGCATTTTTTGACACTCAAACTGGTGTGCCTGGTACATACTATCATACCCTGTTCAAAGGCACTTCAATCTTTTGTCTTGTCCATTCACCCTCTGAATGGTACACATACACAATACATGTCTCAAGGCTTAAAAATCATTCTTTAACCTCTCCTACCCTTCATCTACACTGATTGTAGTGTCATTAATAAGGGATCATAGCTTTCATCTGGTCAGGCTTTCATGGAAAGAACAGTTATTCCTAATGTTTTGTACACTTAGTGTATAAAAATACTAAAGCATAGAAAATCATTATTTTATTTAAAAGGCCTCTGCTGCAATAAGGAACTTTGTTTTGGTTGAGATCCTCCTGATTTTTTAAATGTGTAGTAAGTTTGTTCTGTAAAGTGAACTCTGCTTCGTCTGATCTCTATGCTTCCTATCTAGCTAGCCACTGCAGCGAGTTGTACCAACCTAATAGCAGCATTAGTACTGTCAAACAGCTACGGTGAGATAAAGAGGAAGTTGTCTGGCTGATATACTTTTCTGTTACATAAAAAAAAGGTGTGTAATGTGTGTGGAGATGCATTTGGGTCTAAGAACCCAGTCATCCAGGATAGGCATGACTCAACCAGTTGGATCAGATGTGGCTGGACATCTGCTCTGCTCCTCGTCAACCCCTTCTCTATTGATGAATCTGAGAATTCACTCAAAGCAGCACACTTTCATGTACCTCCATTCTGCCTCGTTATATTTGTAAATACACAGCTGTTGATATTGCAACCGTACCAATGTGTCATGTTAGAGAAATAAATAACATCTATAATTAAAGTGAAATCTAAATTAATTGTTAATGTCTTATTGCTGCCAGATGTGAACAGAGTAGAAATACTAAACTACTGGAGAATGACCCTGGTCTAATACTTCAGATGTCTGTCCTTCAAGTAATAACAGAGCTGAATTGCAAGTGACATTACTAAGCACAGAACTGTTAGTAGTTGGATATGTGTATCTTAGGGGCACAAGGAATGAAAGATGAAGTATTCAAACAGGGCAAATATCTCAACATCAAATAACAACAAAAGTATACAGGAAATGCAATCATTTATTTTACTAGACAATGTATTCCTGTGATTTTCTTTCACAAAATGAGACCAGTGACATTTGTAGTAAATCGTCAGTCACTGATAAAGCTTGAGTTAGATTGCAGTGTACTTACTGAAGACTAATGGATTCGATAAGGTTACTGTTTGCTTTCTGTTACAGCAGACAAGGCAAGAAATAGTCACGCAACATGTGCCTGTCAAGCACTCACTGAGATCCCTAGGTTTCCATTGCCCACAACACTCACACCTCAACACCTGAGATTATGGGTCGTGTTCATTAGGGCACACGTTTCAGAAGAGTTTAATTGGACAAGTCCAGTTAGTCCCTCCCTGTTTCAGTCTAGTGCCTAATGAACACAACCCAGGTCTGGTCATTCCAGAACTCCTTCAAAATGTTCTAAATACTGCAACAGTTCCATCCCCTGAAAACAAATACTAAAATGCATTTACATTGAACTAGAATATGACACGTCTTGCAATGTTTCTTATGTATATAATTTCATTAACCTGAGACCCAACACATACATGACTAATGAGGCTCTGGACTGGTCTGGACAGCCATAATGACACCTGGGTCATGTTCATTAGGGCAAAATGTTTTACCACGGAAATCTAATATTTCTTATTGGACTAATCCAGACAATCCCCGTTTTGTTAATACCTCAGATGGATGGCTACTGAACACATAATACGTCATCTAACTCCTGCAAAGAATTCAAGGACTACCAAATACACCAGAGATGGAGAGAATCACAGACCTGAACACACAGCATAGAACCTGTTTATAATGAACTGTGATGTCAGCAACTTGACCTTTGGTATTCAGCATTCTGACCTTTAACAACTTCTCCCTCTTCAAGCGAAAGCATAGAATACAACGCAAACTGCTGTCTTCAATGTTAAAACTACAAACAAATCAAGGAATGTAATGTTGATGTCAGTGTGAATCCTGAATAAGATCTGCTAAATACTGTATTGCCCTTATAATTCCTCAGATACAAACCTATGGTCACCTGCACAACACATTGTTCTCCACAACCAAACAACCTCATCAGGTTGGTGCATAGCTTTCAAGTCTTAAATGTTATCCATTCAGACTGATGAGGTACCTTGTCTTCACCAATCTAACCTGTCCAACCCTATCTCCCAGACCATTACATTCGCTGCCTCTACCTGGTGTCCATAGGCCTAGAACAATACTGAAAATCAACTGTAAAAAAAAAAAATCAACACGTTTCCAGGACGGATGTGTCCGTTTTCAAACACTCTGCTCCTCTCTAGACTGCCTGAGTGCAAAGCAAAGGACAAGGGACTGGACAGCACTAAATAAGTCCAACATTTCAACATAGCATAAAACAAAAACAAAAAAATACACTTCAGAAATGATTAATAGTAATATTGCTCGTCCATCCTAAAACAAGAACTAAAGTGTCCACCCTGTCACTCACTCACTGTCTGTGTGCTTTTCACAGGAGGTTGGAATGTTCTGCCTGCATTCATTTGGAGAGAAGAGAAAAATAATACATTGTGATGTGTGACAACCGTTGGCAACATTTTAAAGTCTAGACCTTTCTACAAAGTGTGCTCTTGCTGTCAGTTAGCCTGTGTTGTCCGTAACCGAATCTTGGGACTACTTCCAAGAGAGTATCACCCCCATAACCATTAATACAAACTTAAAAATATGTCACTCAACCTACTCACGCAAAGAGATAGTAGTCTGCCCTGCAGAAATACTCCTACACTTTGCCAGATCTGCATATTAACATATGCATAGAACGTGTTACTTTGACTGTTTCTGTCTCAGCAGTGTTTGAGTTGAGCTGATGCTCACCGCTACGGAGTGCCAGCACCTCAAATGTTCTACTTGTTCAGTTCCACCACCTAAATAAAGAGTACCGGCACCTAATTCAGTCCACTTCAAGCAAAGACTCACTGCTCTAATATTTTCAAGATTACATTTTGGTTTGATGGACTGATTGTGGGGCCACCCAGGGGACAGTAGAATATAGTCCTTCAAATCCCCATGGCAACCTAAAAGTGTCAAAATCCACAAAGGCTTTTTTGTCATAGCAGGGTAGCTGTTTTTTTCCCTCCAACTCTACTGCATCACTCCATAATACAATTGTTTGGGATTATTAAAGAGACTTCAACCTGACAACAAATCACACTATAATCTAATCAAGTAAGATCAATTGTTATCTCATGTCAACTCAAGAAGAAATAAATCCTATAACAGGTTTGAATAAACAAAAATGGCTCTAAACTGATACTAAGAGCTACAAATATGACCAACCATTCTGGGAGGATACAGGACGGAGTGAGAGGGGGTAGTAGAGAGAGAAAATTAGAGAGGAGGAGGGGGGAAGGTTACAAGGTCTGGGTACGGATGGGTTCTCATCCAAACGTTCAGAAAACAATTATTATTGTCTTCCCTCCCTGTTTTTCCCTCCTTCTTTCCTGCAGGACAGCCAACGATTGGATCACATGAAGTACCACGCAGCCAATCCGGCGAGGGCGGCGACCCAAGCGGCGAATAGGACCTGGCCTGTGGGGTGTCTGAGGACGGCCATGGCCAGCTGACCGACGTACGCCGAGCCCCCACTGGCCGCTGAGATAGACAGAGGACAAAGAACACGGTCAGCAAACCTCCCACATTACCATGTGAAACACTCTTATACCATTTTTAACACCACTAAGCCAGGCCAAGCAGTACTGCACTGCACTGTAGTTGCTGGAGCCATGCTGGAAAAGGACAATGTGAAAAGCAAATATCCAAGCCAGCCAGACAGTGTGGTAAGGGTATTGTGGTTCTAAATGCCCACGTATTGCTAACATGGCACAACAACTCTTTCTTTCAGGTGGTTTTCTGGATCAAATCACTTTGTTTCCAGACAGAGCTTACAGGAGTTGTGTGTCAGCGTACCCATTTGTGCGGCGTAGTAGGGGCATTTGTTGATGTCTCCTCCGGTCCCATGGGCCCCGTGAACAGGCATGCCCGCGTCCATGACCTCCTCCTGGATATCCTTACCCATCTCCTCTAGCTCATCAAATACCTGACACCAAACACACAAAACACAGGGGATTACAACTGGTTCATGTTCACTCAGCACAAAACAGAACAAAAGGTCAAACAGGGAGGTACCATCTGAAAAGGTCCAATAAGGAAAGCTCATTTTTCTTTTTCTCAACACTTTGGAACAGTTTGATATTGTGTGTCCTGATGAACACAATCTCTGAACTGAAACAATAAGCTGAATTATGTTGACCCAGAGTTTAGCCACTGGTCAAAGAAATGGCCATGATGCAGAACCGTAATAAGAATATGATCAAGTTCAACATCGGACATTCATGTAATGTAATCAGAAGCCAGATGTGAGGAAGTGAATTAATGATCATATCTGAGCACTTGAAATATGAGAGATGGCACATTGCCAACTGGTTCTGAGAGCGTAGTCAGACAGAGTGGTTACGGTGATAAGCACAAATCCAACCATCTGCTGTTGGCCAAAGACCCTAATTTTCCCTGGGCACAAGACTCTTATCTCCAAAGACAGGATCAATACAGTGGCTGGTTACTGAGATTAAATGATTAAAGAAATGATACAATACTGAGAAATGCAACTGAACTACCGCGGGCCTACCTCTGAAACCAAGCTACCGTGGGCCTACCTCTGAAACCAAGCTACCGTGGGCCTACCTCTGAAACCAAGCTACCGCGGGCCTACCTCTGAAACCAAGCTACCGCGGGCCTACCTCTGAAACCAAGCTACCGCGGGCCTACCTCTGAAACCAAGCTACCGCGGGCCTACCTCTAAAACCAAGCTACCGTGGGCCTACCTCTGAAACCAAGCTACCGCGGCCGACCTCTGAAACTAAATTAACGTGGCCTACCTCTGAAACCAAGCTACCGTGGCCGACCTTTGACACTAAATAAAGGAATACCTAGGATAGGATAAAGTAATCCTTCTAACCCCCCCCCCCCCCTAAAAGATTTAGATGCACTATTGTAAAGTGGTTGTTCCACTGGATATCATAAGGTGAATGCACCAATTTGTAAGTCGCTCTGGATAAGAGCGTCTGCTAAATGACTTAAATGTAATGTAATGTAATGTAAATTAACGTGGCCTGGCTTCCTCTGAAAACTAAACGTCTATTTTTATTTAACTAGGCAAGTCAGGCAATAACAAATTCTTATTTACAATGACGGTCTACCCCGGCCAAACCCTGCCCTAACCCGGACGATGCTGGGCCAATTGTGCACCGCCCTATGGGACTCACGATCACGACCGGTTGTGATACAGTCCGAGATCGAACCCGGATATGTAATGACGCCTCTAACACTGCGATGCAGTGCCATAGACCGCTGCGCCACTCAAGGAACCACAGATATGAGATGGCAATATTTCCAGCCATCACCTAGAAGGAATTATTAAAAGACCCACCGTTTACTGGAAGACCCACCACACCAGCAGGTACAGCAGTGTCTGTTTACTGGAAGACCCACCACACCAGCAGGTACAGCAGTCTCCGTTTACTGGAAGACCCACCACACCAGCAGGTGCAGCAGTCTCCTTTTACTGGAAGACCCACCACACCAGCAGGTGCAGCAGTCTCCGTTTACTGGAAGACCCACCACACCAGCAGGTACAGCAGTCTCCGTTTACTGGAAGACCCACCACACCAGTAGGTGCAGCAGTCTCCGTTTACTGGAAGACCCACCACACCAGCAGGTACAGCAGTCTCCGTTTACTGGAAGACCCACCACACCAGCAGGTACAGCAGTCTCCGTTTACTGGAAGACCCACCACACCAGTAGGTGCCTCAGTCTCCGTTTACTGGAAGACCCACCACACCAGTAGGTGCAGCAGTCTCCGTTTACTGGAAGACCCACCACACCAGTAGGTGCAGCAGTCTCCGTTTACTGGAAGACCCACTACACCAGTAGGTGCAGCAGTCTCACACTTGAATTAACCCCAGCTCTATCTCTCTCTTCCCTTCCTTCCCCTTCCTCACCTCCATGTTGAACTGAAAGGCCAGCACGGCCTCCGCCACCAGCCTGTCCTTGGTGGCCATGTCCAGCTCCAGCTCATTCATCCGGCTCCGGTACAGCTGCTTGAAGGCCTTGGCGCTGTGGATGCCGTCAAACTGGTAGAAGTAGACGCCCTCGCCCGTCGCTGGCAGCTTCAGCGCCCGCTGGGCCACCTTCTTCAGCACCTGGCCCCCAGACAGGTCGCCCATGTAACGGGTGTAGGCATGGGCCACCAGCAAGACCGGCTCTTCCTGACCCACCTAAATACAAATACAACTTCACTGGCTTCTGGTATTGTCAACTTCCCCTGGACTCCACACACCAGAGGATTGAAGCAGCACAAGGAGTCCCAGTGCAGCGCCCATGGAGTAGTGTTAGGTCTGAAGTGCCTTGCATAAAGGCACAATGGTAGTGGATGGTGGTAATGTGAATCTGAAACCAGCAGCCAGTTCAGCCCCCACTTTTTTCATCGTCCAGCTTGGGACTGAACCAGCTACCTTCTGGTTACCGGTCCACCTCTCTAACCTCTGGGTTACTCACCTGGTGGATGCGTTCCACGTAGCGTTGCGTGGCTGGCGAGCAGCTGACCCGCTCCCGCCAGTCCTCACCATAGAAGTAGTCCAGGTCGCGGGACAGGGCGTCACGTCTATTCAGCTCTGGGAAGTAGAGCGGGGAGAAGTCAGGATGATCCTTGTTCCTCTCAATCTCCTCCTCCATGGCCTCGTAGGTGTAGTAGAGGGCCACATCGCCCAGCTGAGGGGGAGAGAGATGCACAATTTTACCCCAAAACAAACATTTTAGGTGCAAATATTTTTCATTAATCCATGTTTGACAGTCCCTCAAATACTGTGTGTGTGTCAACATTCACGTTTTCAAGATACATCCCTTTCTGTATCCTGGCAAAGTCTCACATCCCTTTCTGTATCCTGGCAAAGTCTCACAAAGTGAGGATGTCAAAGCACTTCATGTTCTTTAAAGCCTTACAGGATATTGTTGTTCAGTACAGTGGTTGTTCATTACCAGTGGTGCTGAAAGACCCATCACGATTCTTGACAGTATTATCTTTCAAAGTGTTTGCAAAGTGAGGATGTCAAAGTTAGATCAAAAAGCCTACACCCTTAACTGACTGCTGTGGATAAATCAGATTATGCATAATGTTCAAGACAGTGAATGCAGCAGTACTAAGTCTCAGAAAAGACTTAAGTGGCTGCTCTATTCTCCAGACTGACCTTGAAAAGCTCCTTGCGGATGCGCCCCCTGAGGAAGTCCTTGACAAACTGGGTGTTCTCCGCCTTCTCGTGAACCTCTTTGGTCCCGGCAGCCAGCAGTTCAGAAAGGTCTGTGGGGCTGTGGGGAGGGCACACTGGCTGACCACCGCATGGGAAACTAGAGGCACACACTAACTACATGACCCTTTGGACTGGCTTCCCAAACTCAGATTAATCCTAGTTCTGTAAAAAAATAAAATTAAAATAAAACATTCAATATAGCCTATTCTCCTTTTGAGCATGCTTTTTACTCCAGGAGAAGGTTTAATCTATGTCTGGGAAATGAGCCCATAGTGTTTTCAACTCTCCTCAGAAATAAAAGAGACAGACCAAATCTGACAGAACTGAAACATACCCTGCCCACACCCTGGCACTCAAATATACACATGAGAGAGGAGACCTCTCACTTCCAGAAACTGCCCAGCCCCCATCCATTTTCAGAAATAGCACTGAAGTAAAGTTAGACCATCCCAGATTTCTATACCTGAGAGTGTCTTCTGGCTCTTTCTCTGCATTCACCAGGCCTCCTCCATCGGCGGCACTCTCCGCCTTCACAGAGTCCTCCATCTTTTCTGCAGACAGCTTGGTCCTGTCACTCAGACACACTCTTTGCCAGTCTCTGCCAAAGACAGAACACCAAAACAAGACCCACACATTCAAAACGGACTCACTATTGAGTGGGTGGGGTAGCTTACATGAGAGCCACATAGCCTAGATACAGTATGTGCAGATAGATAGATACAGAAGTAGTGCTTTTGTAAAACAGATGTCCAAATGTCCATGACAATATAATCTTAAGGGATAGTTGGAGATTTTGACAACTTATCAATTGTTTCCATTTACCCAGTCAGATGAACTCATGGATGTCATTTGTATGTCTCTGCATGCAGTTTGAATGAAGTTGAAGGTAATTAGTGTTAATGGAGCAATTGCCAACTAGCGTGAGTGTAATGACTGAAAGTCTATGGGATCAGCCAGCATGCTCCTCTGACTATTCTGTCCTCACGGTGTTCTGGAGTAAAGTTTGACAGCTAGCATAAACAGTAGCCCAATAAATCCAAAGAGAGGGTCCTGCTTTTTTTTCTGAAACTGAAAATAGAGAAAGGAAATATTTCTTAACTCCAAACAATAACAAGGTAAACCTAACATTTAATAACAACAACGCAGAAAAACACTTTACATAACATTAGCCAAGTTAGAAAGCAAAACCATAGAACAGTAGAACTTTAGCTAGTTAGCTAACGTAAGTTAGCCTATAATAAGTGTACAAATAATGCCACCACCTTGAAACATTTCTCTCTCTGTATAATAGCTAACATTGTTATGATACTTACAATACTATGCTTGCAATGGGCATAAATGCAGATAACTGAAAATAAACAAATGTAATAATTGCTGTTTTGACAATGTAGCTCGCTAGCGATCTCTGTTTGACAGAGCTGTTTGATTATATTCATCGTCATGGTAACCACATGCCCCGAGTCTGCCCGCTAGCAAGGAATCTCTTTACATTCTAGATGGCATTTGCGTTCTATTTAAGCAATAAAACACGAGGGGGTGTGGTATATGGTCAATATAGCATTGCTAAGTGCTGCTCTTATGCCCCAAGGTGCTTTATTGCTATTATAAACTGGTTACCAACATAATTAGAACAGTCAAGATGTTTTGTCATATCACACACGTGTTATACGGTCTGATATACCACGGCTTTAAGCCAATCAGCATTCAGAGCACGAACCACCCGGTTTATAATTGGGACCGTGACAGTGCAAGTAGACAAAATTGCTTAATTGCCAAAATCTCAAACTATCCCTTTAATAGGAGCAGAAGTGCAGAAATTAGTGCAAACCCAGCACAACATTTCATATCAGATACAAAATAGCAGACAGCGTATATATATTTTCTGATGAATCCTCGGCTCATGCCTGTATAAACTTAATATGGTAGGGTTTAAGCATAGTAGTAGGCATAGTGACAACCCAAACCATCATAATTAGCCAATTTCTTTGACTTATTATGACTATGTAATGAACTCAACTATTTGCTAAAGCTACATTCATTAAAACATCAAGAAGGGTCCATGAAATGAACATCTGGCCACACAAATCAGTACCCTTTGTTATTGCTGCCTGAAAATGTATCATGTGCCAAGATTGTGCAAGGTTTTCTTGGAAGAGGCAGAAGAGCACTTAGGCTAATGTGGGTGGGTCTACTATATTCTGCTGTGGGCCAAAAGATTTTGTTCATTATTATTCTGCAAGTAGCCTAAGACTACACCGTCTTCATGGTGTAAACAAAAGATTGGGTATATTATATAACGCGTTAATATCCTAGTGACAAGTAAAACCCAATTCAAACACATCTCTACATTTAGGAGAAGAGAGCCTAAACAGAACAACAGCATTTGAAACAGAGACACTCCATCCAATATCTTGTTGACACGTAGCCTAGTTATGACCAGCAGAACATCAGTCCACAACACAGGTTAGGCTAGATCTATAGAATAAGCTCTACATAAACACCTGAGATTTTTCAGATCAGTGTCACTTCAGTAACAGGAGCAGCCTACTACAATAAATATGACAATTATACGTATCTTCTGTGCCTTATGATATCAAGTTCAATCCACTTCAAGTCCACATGAGAGACCTCCCAAGTGGCGCAGCGGTCTGATGCCCTGCATCGCTGTGCTTGAGACGTCACTACAGACCCGGGTTCGATCCAACTGCGACCGGGAGACCCATGAAGCGTCGCACAATTCGCCCAGCGTCGCCCGGGATAGGGCAGGGTTTGGCCGGCCGGGATGTCCTTGTCCCATCGCTCTCTAGCGACTCCTGTGGCGGGCCGGGCGCATGCATGCTGACATGGTCGCCAGTTGTACGGTGTTTCCTCCGATGCATTGGTGTGGCAAGCTTCCGGGTTAAGCGAGTAGTGTGTCAAGAAGCAGTACGGCTTGCCAGCATCGTGTTTTGGAGGACGTATGGCTCTTGACGTTCGCCTCTCCCATACGGGAGTTGCAGAGATGGGACAAGACTGTAACTACCAATTGGATATCACGAAATTGGGGAGAAAAAGGGGCTAAAAATAATAAATACAATCCACATGATTAACACATGTTCACCATGCCTACCAGATAAGTTAGGGAGATGCAGTCGTCAATGCAGGCAGGGGAAGCAGTGGCAATGCTCTTTTCTTACCAATTATGTGTTGTTGTTGTTGTCGTCCTCGTAGTCTTGGGGGGTTGGTGGTCACTGGTTAAACGTCCTCTGACAGTTGATTCAGCTGTGACCTTATTCACAGTGCCAGAGATAAGGGATAAGGGAATGTGTGTGTGACTTTGGCAACACTGACACACGAGTAACAACACAGTGAATAGCTGGCACAGCATAGCAGGGGCCTAGCATTAGGAGGCCCTAGTCGCTTCACATAGTAATGAGGGAAGTCAACAATGAAGAGGCCTGGAACTACACAGAGAGGCAGACAAAGGAGCTCATAGTACACACATTGCTAGATGTTCAGTTAATCTTGTGTTTACAAGCTAACTAACTGTAAACTGTATCAAATAGTAGTTCTGGTTGTATCCATGATATTGTTCCAACATTAACGTTAGTTACATGCATTTGATCAAATGCGTCTTACATTTGAGGATATGGCAAGGGAATATTGCAAGCTAACTAACTTAACATCAGAATGTCGATTGGTCTTGCTAACGTTGTAACAAAGACGCGAACTTAGCTAGCCACCACCAGCAGAGCAGTTAGCTAGTTCAACAATTTAGCCCATGACATCAAGGCACTGAACTGGCAGCTGTTAGCCATGTTCCATGCTAGCGATCTATGTATAGTAGTTGCTCGTCTTTGGATGAAACCGTTTACAAGTGTTATAACCAGTGCCAGCTAATTAAACAGTTGATACGTGATTTACTTCAGGATGACAATGTGTCAATCATCTTAGAATAGCCTAATTTATTGTTTTGATGCTGTAGAAAGCTAAATAACTCACATAGGGTTATCTAGCATCCTACTCTGCCCCTATTGTATAGAGAATAAACATACAGTAGCTTACCTTCTCTGCGCACTCTGCGGAGCTCTTCTTCAGTGTTGCTCAAAACATAGGAAATGCAGTGTTGCTTATTCTTCTTCTTTGAGAGTGGATTGGCTGACCGCATCCAACTTTTAGGTGCATACACCGTCATCTACTGTACTGGAGTTTGAGTTCAGTCACAGCCTACCTACATTAACCTCAGGTAATACAAAATTGGGGGAAAAGGAAAATTACCCTGGCAACTATTAGCCCTCACTAAAAAAAAACACCACCCCATTCCACTATTTAACCTTATCTAATTCTACTCCAGGCAAACGGTCTAAGAGGACAGAAGACTACCACTCAACATCCCTGCAAGTCTTCTGCAGTAAAACCTCGCAATCCCAAGTACTTCTCTGCAGCTGCCACCACAACCTCTATTTTCTGTGACTTGTGTTCCATTTCTGCAGTACAGTTCACAACCATGGCTATAAATGCCAAGAAACCCACCTCAATGAAACATGTTATTCTCATCCCTCTTTATTGGTCTCTGCCTACTCACAGAAACCTCATCATGTGCACATCTTCCTCTACCGCTTTCTAGACTTCTTCAGCATATGACACTTTCTGTACTAACGTTAATCACTGACCTCAACCTGCCTTTGTCTCACCAGACACCCTCAATCTCCAGCCCCATGGGCAACCAACAGTTTACACACACAACTTTCTCCACCAATACTACACATTCCTTCATCTCATGCCCTCCTGCACTTTCTCACATCTAGGAATCTCCCTCCTACACACTGCTGCAACCCCTAAAACACAGGGGCATTGCAGTCTTGGGAACAATGTGAAAAGAGAATACGAGATTTGGATGACTGAATTAGCCACGCTATGGAACGCCACATTAACTAAATGTCACAGTTACATTCACTTGTATAAATTAATGTGAGTCTGTTCGAATGAATTAATGGACTGAAGAGTCTCATTTTTGAATTAATCAATTGTCAGTGGATGCTCTTTAAAAAGACAATGTCAGATTATTTATTTCCTTGTTTTTATCATCACTACCAGAAAATCTGCAGGGTGCGCAATGGATCTGATTATCATGGTGGTGGGGATGGACTGATTTGTGATCAATACAATCATTGTAAGGGGCAGAGGAAGGGAAAGTAAGTATGATAGGCACTCCATTGAACAGCTTTTAACCACAAGTTAGAAACAGGAAAACCGGGAAAAATGTGTTACTATATGTAATGTGCTACTATGTGTAATATGTTACTATATGTAATATGTTACTATACTGTATGTAATGTGTTACCAAATGTTATTTCTTACTATACGAAATGTGCTACTGTTAGGATTTATGTTTATGCACTATAGCCTGTTAGCATATTGTTTGAAGATGAATATTGTTTTGTTACACACACACACAAACAATACAGAGGGGGGTGTGTGTGTAGGTGTAAGGACTGACCAACACAGGCCATAAAGGCTGTGGACAGTCTGGAGAGGGGAGGGGTGCATCTCTCTAGGCCAACCAGGAGGTTAGAAAACTGGACAATACCATATTATGAACTGTTTCAGTGTAGAATCGACAGACACAAGACGGATGTAATCTACCCAGCAACCAGATGTGGACAAAAGGAACGCGCCAAGGGGCATGGACAAATCCGAGGGCCAGCAAAGGCGGGGCAAAGTCTAAACCGGCCCAGCCTCTACTGTGATAGGCCAACAGACACGTTGAAACTACGTCATCACGGTATAAGAACAGCTGTTTTACGTACTTCCTGCAGTTCCCTGTTTACCCTGCGTGGTGATGCAGCGAACCCGTATATACGAAAATTGCATTTGCCATTCATTGTTTGCGGTAATTAAACATAATTAAAGAAAGTTAGCAGAACTTGCTTTTTATTTATCCTGACACCGGATGTGTTGCGCGCAGCGTTCACACTACTATATGTAATATGTTATATGTAATCAACTCTTAACCAACCATGCTATTATGTTTGTTTTTCGCGTTGTTTGTAACTTGTTTTGTACATAATGTTGCTGCTACCATCTCTTATGACCGAAAATAGCTTCTGGACATCAGAACTGCGATGGCTCACCTCAAACTCACGAAGAGTTCTTCTTCAGTGAGTCGGACAGGAGGGATATATTACAGACACCCGACCAGGCCCAGATCCCCGTTATTCGCTGGAGAAGGAAACTGAGATTTTGCAGAAAGAGATCAAGGTGCCTTGAGAGGATCAGGCGACAAGTGGCTAACCTGCACTCCGTCCTGCTAGCTGACATTCAATCGCTGGAAAATAAATGGGACGAACTGAAAGCACGTTTATCCTACCAACGGGACATTAAAAACTGTAATATCTTATGTTTCACCGAGTCGTGGCTGAATGACAACATTAAGAACATACAGCTGGTGGGTTATACTTTCTATCAGCAGGACAGAATAGCAACCTCTGTTAAGACATGGGCCAGGGGCCTATGCATTTATATAAACAACAGCTGGTGCACGATATCTAAGGAAGTCTCTAGATTTTGCTCGCCTGAGGTAGAGTATCTCATGATAAGCTGTAGACCACATTATCTACCTAGAGTTTTCATCTGTATTTTTTGTAGCTGTCTACATACCACCACAGACCGATGCTGGCACTAAAACCGCACTCAATGAGCTGTATACCGCCATAAGCAAACAGGAAAACTCTCATCCAGAGGCTGTGCTCCTAGATGCCGGGGACTTTAATGCAGGGAAACTTAAAACAGTTCTATCAGCATGTTAAATGTGCAACCAGAGGGAAACAATTCTAGACCACCTTTACTCCACACACAAAGCTCTCCCTCACCCTCCATTTGGCAAATATGACCGTAATTCTATCCTCCTGCTTACAAGCAAAAATTAAAGCAGGAAGCACCAGTGACTCGGGTTATAAAAAAAAGTGGTCAGATGAAGCAGATGCTAAACTACAGGATTGTTTTGCTAGCACAGACTGGAATATGTTCCGGGATTCTTCTGATGGCATTGAGGAGTACATCACATCAGTCACTGGCTTTATCAATAAGTGCATCGAGGATGTCGTACCCACAGTGACTGTACGTACATACCCCAACCAGAAGCCATGGATTACAGGCAACATTTGCACTGAGCTAAAGGGTAGAGCTGCCGCTTTCAAGGAGCGGGACTCTAACATGGAAGTTAATAAGAAATCCCACTATGTCCTCTGACGAACCATCAAACAGGCAAAGCGTCAATACAGGACTAAGATTGAATCGTATTACACCGGCTCCGACGCTCGTCAGATGTGGCAGGGCCTGCAAACTATTACAGACTACAAAGGGAAGCACAGCCGAGAGCTGCTCAGTGACACAATCCTACCAGAGGGGCTAAATCACTTCTACGCTAGCTTCGAAGCAAGTAACACTGAAACACGCATGAGAGCACCAGATGTTCCGGACGACTATGTGATCACGCTCTCCGCAGCCAGAGACCACCATAGGCCATGTGCCCAAGAACACTAAGGTAACCTGCCTAAATGACTACCGACCCGTAGCACTCACGTCTGTAGCCATGGAATGCTTTGTGAGGCTGGTAATGGCTCACATCAACACCACTATCCTAGAAACCCTAGACCCACTCCAATTTGCATACCGCACCAACATATCCACAGATGATGCAATCTCAATTGCACTCCACACTGCCCTTTCACACCTGGACAAAAGGAACACCTATGTGAGAATGCTATTCATTGACTACAGCTCAGCTCAACACTATAGTGCCCTCAAAGCTCATCACTAAGCTATGGACCCTAGTACTAAACACCACCCTCTGCAACTGGATCCTGTACTTCCTGACGGTCCGCCCCCAGGTGATAAGGGTAGGTAACAACACATCCAGCAGCATACCACCCTGCATACCACTACTGGCTTGCTTCTGAAGCTAAGCAGGGTTGGTCCTGGTCAGGCCCTGGATGGGAGACCAGATGCTGCTGGAAGTGGTGTTGGAGGGCCAGTAGGAGGCACTCTTTCCTCTGGTCTAAAAAATATCCCAATGCCCCAGGGCAGTGATTGGGGACACTGCCCTGTGTAGGGTGCCGTCTTTCGGGTGGGACGTTAAACGGGTGTCCTGACTCTCTGAGGTCATTAAAGATCCCATGGCACTTATCGTAAGAGTAGGGGTGTTAACCCCGGTGTCCTGGCTAAATTCCCAATCTGGCCCTCAAACCATCATGGTCACCTAATAATCCCCACTTTACAATTGGCTCATTCATCCCCCTCCTCTCCCCTGTAACTATTCCCCAGGTCGTTGCTGCAAATGAGAACGTGTTCTCAGTCAACTTACCTGGTAAAATAATGGTAAAATAAATAAAAAATAAATAAAAAATCTGCCACGCTGATCCTCAACACGGGGTCCGTGCTCAGTCCCCTCCTGTACTCCCTGTTCACTCATGACTGCACGGCCATTCACGACTCCAACACCATCATTAAGTTTGCTGATGACACAACAGTGGTAGTAGGCCTGAAAACCGACAACGATGAGACACCCTATAGGGAGGTCAGAGACTTGACCATGTGGTGCAAGGACAACAACCTCTCCCACAACGTGATCAAGACAAAGGAGATGATTGTGGACTACAGAAAAAGGAGGACCGAGTACGCCCCCATTCTCATCGACGGGAATGTAGTGGAGCAGGTTGAGAGCTTCAAGTTCCTTGGCGTCCACATCACCAACAAACTAACATGGTCCAAGCAGACCAAGACAGTCGTGAAGAGGGCATGACAAAACCTAATCCCCCTCAGGAGACTGAAAAGATTTGGCATGGGTCCTCAGATCCTCAAAATGTTTTACAGCTGCACCATCGAGAGCATCCTGACGGGTTGCATTACTGCCTGGTATGGCAACTGCTCGGCCTCCGACCGCAAGGCACTACAGAGGGTAGTGCGTACGGCCCAGTACATCACCGGGTCCAGGCTTCCTGGACCTCTATACCAGGCGGTGTCAGAGGAAGGCCCTAAAAATTGTCAAAGACTCCAGCCACCCTAGTCATAGACTGTTCTCTCTGCTACCGCACGGCAAGCGGTACCGGAGCGCCAAGTCTAGGTCCAAGAGGCTCCTAAATAGCTTCTACCCCCAAGCCATAAGACTCCTGAACAGCTAATCAAATGGCTACCCAGACTATTTGCATTGTCATCGTCCCCCCCCCCCCCTCCTCTGGAACACTGCTGCTACTCTCTGTTATTATCTATGCATAGTCACTTTAATAACTCTACGAACATGTACATATTACCTCAATTACCTGGACACCGGTACCCCCTGTATATAGCAAATTGAGTAAATGTTGTTATTTACTGCTGCTCTTTAATCATTTGTTATTCTTATCTCTTACTTTTTGTTGTATTTTCTTACAACTGCATTGTTGGTTAAGGGCTTGTAAGTAAGCATCTCACAGTAAGGTCTACCTGTTGTATTCGGCACATTGGACAAATACAATATACTATATGGAGAAAGGAAGTAGCTTATAAACTGTACATTACTCAAGCGTTATTGCGATTGTGGCGAATGGGGTCTGATTGTTGATGTGCCCCTGGCTGTCCTAAGAATTGTGCCATCTGGTTTGCTTAATATAAGGAATTAGATTTATAGCATTTACTTAAACTGTTGATACTTAAGTACATTTGAAACCAGATACTTGTAGACTTTTACTAAAGCAATATTTTACTGGGTGACTTTCACTTTAGTCATTATCATCAAGGTTTCTTTAATTTAATTCAAGTATGACAAATTAGTACTTTTTCCACCATTGGACAGATACTCTCTCTGGATCTACACATCTTTGTTGTGTCACAATATTATATCCTACATTATGCAAAAGTAACAACTTTTAATCAGATATAGCTGAAGATGGAGACAAGTGTCTCATTGATGTCATTGATGTGTAATTCCTTCCACAATTCAGTCACTTTGCGATGCCAACCATTAGGTATTTACCAACCAGAATTACAATTCATCTTTGTTTTTTAATCTAAATCCTTGATGGTGCCGGCAGTTGTTCTTCAGAAACATGGATTTCCAAAGCCAACATGATCTTGGAGTGCCTTGATCTCACGAAGAACTGCCTCTTTCTGGAAGTTCAACTGGGAAATAAAAGTCAATTACTTCATTAAATGCATATACATATCAATAACATTGTTTTGAAACAATTCAGAGAGGAACAACCTTCAGGGCGTATTTGTAGGACTGCTCTGCCTCAAGTCTTCGGCCCGTCTGAAACACACAACCACACACACACACTTGAGGGTTAATACACATGGATTTCACCTGAACTCTTTGTTTGTGTCAAAAACCCCAGTACACGGCCCTAAAGGAGCCAATTCTCTTCTGGCCCCCTTCTACACACACTATATACTGTACTGTGTATATACTATAGCACTCAGTCCCACATAACAAGATGTAACAACAGAGATCCGTTCATTCGATATGTAATTCTATGGTGGTGACATCATAAGGTTTGGATCATAGAAACACAATCCATAGAAAGGGTTTGAAACCTCAAACTCTGGCAATCTGGCTGGCCATCATTGACTTGAATTGGGAGAACCATTTTATGGATTCTATTTCTATGGACTGGATGCTCACCTGCAAACAAACTAGAGACAGGTAACCCCACACCTCCGCGTTCCCGTTGTTCAGGATGTTGGCCTCTGTCAGTGCATCCTCTGCTTCAGTCAGCTCCCCTAGCTGTGTGTGGGAACACACACACACACACACACAGCAACTAAGAACGTATTCCTAACTAGCCTGGTTAAATAAAAGGTTAAATAAATAATAAAAATGCACATACACACAAATATATCCTTGATACATAATCAAAAAGAGCAGTATCATTTCTAGAGGAGCTTGGGAAGAGTAGAAATTGTATTTTTACCCGGTAACAGGCGATCCCTAGTCCCAGCCAGGTGAGGCAGGAGGGGGAGCTCTTGCAGGCGCGCAGGTAAGTTGTTTTCGCCCTCTGAAACTTAAGTGTTAATACATAAAGTGTTCATTTCAATCATGTTGGCACACATCGGTAGGTAGGAGCTGGAGACATAACACCTAATTGGTGGACGAGGTGCAGAGTCAAACTAACAGACCAAAAACAATGAATCTCACACACTCCTAGGGACTTAATTACAGGGAGTTAATTAGTGGGTAACTTTAATATTTTTAGAATAATGTATTGTTCAGTTTCCACCGAAACAACTACCAACTCCTGAATATTCCCCAGTAGTAAATACATTGTTCTCAGGTCCCAGGTGGTGTGTGTGACCCCCACCCCCTGTCCATCTCACCTCCCCTTCCTGCAGGTAGATGGATCCCAGGCGCAGGTAGATGGGGTGTGTGTCTGTGGCATCCGTCACAAAGTCCAGGGTCCTCTCGTAACACTCCTGGGCCTTCCCAAACTCCCCAGTCAGGTGGTGTATGTGCCCAAACAACGCCCATACATCTGGGTCCTATACATGTCCAAAATACACACATCTGGGTCCTATACGTGTCCAGAATATACACATCTGGGTCCCATACGTGTCCAAAATACACACATCTGGGTCCTATACGTGTCCAGAATATACACATCTGCGTCCTATACATGTCCAAAATACACACATCTGGGTCCTATACGTGTCCAGAATATACACATCTGGGTCCCATACGTGTCCAAAATACACACATCTGGGTCCTATACGTGTCCAGAATATACACATCTGGGTCCCATACGTGTCCAGAATATACACATCGGGGTCCTATACGTGTCCAGAATACACACATCTGGGTCCCATACGTGTCCAGAATATTCACATCGGGGTCCCATACGTGTCCAGAATACACACATCTGGACCCTATACGTGTCCAGAATACACACATCTGGGTCCCATACGTGTCCAGAATATACACATCTGGGTCCTATATGTGTCCAGAATACACACATCTGGGTCCTATACGTGTCCAGAATACACACATCTGGACCCTATACGTGTCCAGAATACACACATCTGGACCCTATACGTGTCCAGAATATACATCTGGGTCCTATACGTGTCCAGAATATACATCTGGGTCCTATACGTGTCCAGAATAAACATCTGGGTCCTATACGTGCCCAGAATATACAATATAGCAATCAGGTCCTGTATAGATCACTTAGTTAGAGCATGGTTTTAATAACACCAAGGTTGTGGGTTCAATTCCTGCAGGGATCACACTAATGTGTTAGACATTTGATTCCTGTATGGAAAAATATATAAACCATTTAGAAGCATCAGATTATCATCAAATTGCTGCAAAACCAATTTCCTTTGAAACAATAAAGTTGAAAGTTGAACTTGAAGGGCCAGCTTCTCAGACCCAGATTCAGCCTAGTTCTGAACTAATAAGCTCTTTCAATTGAGAATCTCCATTGAGAATGCTTTTTACTCCTGGACCAGGCTTAATTTGTGTCTGGGAATTGGGCTGGAAATGTCTATTGGCTCTACCTGAAAGCTGTCGTTGAGTGCCTCCTTCAGGCTGGACTCGGCGCTGCCGTACTCTGCCCTGAGCAGCTGCAGGCGGGCCAGGGCCAGGTGGTAGGAGCTGCTCAGACCCCCCTCTGGACACAAGAGCTCCTGGGCCAGCGCTCTCTGGGCCATCTGTGGACAAAGGGTCAGAATTGGACAAGATTAGAAACATACGCACAATAAACCACATGGATCACCGTGCAGTCTCTTTTTATCATCTACCATCTGTAGCAAACACAGGACACAGAGGGAAGGCTGACAAATATGTGTCTGGACTGATGCACAGATCTCGTCTCAGAATATTGGCCAAATTAAAGAGTGATAAGCATGAAGACAGTGTGAGAGAGATACTATTATACAGAGCTATAGTAGCTCACCAGTCTAACATACTGTATGTGTTTTTCACTCATTATCTTCTGTTGGATTGGGCCACGGTTTAGTGTATACACATCCATAGTCTTCTATACAGCATGTGTGTCTAGTAGCTGTGTGTGTGTGTGTGTGTGTGTGTGTGTGTGTGTGTGTGTGTGTGTGTGTGTGTGTGTGTGTGTGTGTGTGTGTGTGTGTGTGTGTGTGTGTGTGTGTGTGTGTGTGTGTGTGTGTGTGTGTGTGTGTGTGTGTGTGTGTGTGTGTGTGTGTGTGTGCTCATGTTGCTGACCTGTAGTGCGTTGTTCTGCAGCAGGAACTGCACTGTCTCCATATAGATGGTGGTGTTTAGTCTGGTGGGGGTTGCTAAGTGTCGCATGGCACTAGGTTCAGCCTCAGCACCTCCCTTGTATCCCTCCCCAGGCATGCTGCCCTGGCAGCTCTGAGACCCGGTCACCACACTGGCTTCTGTGTCTCCATCCACATCTACAGCCAAAAAAAGTAGATCACAGAAATGAGTTTGACCTCTTGCACAACAACACCTCACACTCACAAAGCATGGTCTTGGTTGAATAAGGCTGACAATACGTCTAGTCTCAAGCAGGGTGGCGCCACCGCACGATGCTCGATTTGTCGCTCGGCTAACCAGCTAGCGATACTGCATCTGCTACACTTCAGTGCTCACCTGGCTTGATGGTTAGCGACTCACAGTTAGCCACCTCCTGCTCCTCCTCCCCCAGGTCTGGTGACTCCACCCTTGTCTCCACCCTGCAGGGTGGGGTGACCACCAGGGCTGCCCTCTGCTGCTTGGTGGCCTCCAGGAAGGCCATCTCTGTCTGGATGGAGTTCTCCTGGCCCTCATAGAACAGGCCTAACCAGTGACCACAGATAATATGGTCACCACCATTGGATGGCAATTTTTTTTGAACTGACTCGCAATTGATTCCAAATTGAAGAATTAGAATCGACACCAATATTTCTAATAAGTCAAACAGCTCTATTACAACACATTATTCCAGTATTGTAACACCGTATAAATGATTACTAAAGTATTATGGCGTGTCCTTGTTTCTTTGTATTGAATTCTTGGGATTAGATGATGTTCACTGACAGAGGTATCTGTTTGTGTTTGATAGAGGCGTTTCCAGCCTGGTCCTAGATCACTTTGTGCTGTAGAGCCAACCCTAGGGTTGTTGTTACAAACATACAGTATCTGGGACCAGGCTAGCATCTCCCTCCCTGGCTCTCATCTTTTACCAAACAGAGTCCAGGCCACCACATTGGCCGGGTCCACACACGTGGCTCCTTCAAAGAATGTCTCTGCCTCCTCAAGGCGTCCATCCATCTCTGCCAGGATACCACACATAAGCAAACTGCAGACAGACAGAGAATATCATTCAGTTAGACTCTGTAATTCATTTATTTACCCATAAAAAAAAAATACATTAAATAATTAAATAAAATTGTGCAGGGGTGAAAACCCCCAGAAAGGGCTTGTAGGAGGGCCCTCATCCCATGAGAGGTATACATGCAAATGACAAGTTCCTGGTTTCACTGGATGTAAGTTTTAAGTATGGACCTCTATTCCCCTAGTCTGGTTAAACCAGACTGAATGCTGAACCAGGTTACTATCCCCTTCTTTATTACCTGGGCAGGTGTTTTTGCTCCATGGACACAGCGTAGTGGAAGCACTCCTCAGCCTTCTGGTAGTCAGCCGTCAGCATGTACAACACCCCGTAGTCAAACCAGTGGGCTGGGTCGCTACGGTCACGAGTCAGCTGCTGCAGGGGGAGAACCATCACAAACAAACCAAGCCCACTAACAGGGTTAGAACATCCCTTTCTGAACTAATTAAAACCATACTTAGAAATGTCCGTTGTTATGATGTTTTATCCCGTCACAACTAAAGGTCCAATGGTTGAAAACATTCAATAGCTTTGTCACAGGCACTCTAGTGACTGCAGCACAAGGTGTGTGGTGCAGACAGACAGTGTGTAACTACTCAGAATGTGATTAAGATGAGTGCTTCAGCACTTTGCCCTGCCCAAAATGATCCCCTCCAACACTCTGTTACCTCCTGGTAGTACTGGGCAGCTAGCTGGTAGTCTCCGTTGAGCTGGGCCTCCTTGGCAAAGTGTACGAGCTGGGCACAGTCCACCAGGGGGCGAGGCTGAGTCTCCTGGGCATCCACTGACAACGTCTGGAGAGAGAAGAAGGGCAAGGCAGTTAGGTATTCTTTTGTACATTATGGGACACAAACGATTGCACATAATGAATATATTTCACCAAATATAGCATGTTACAAACAGGGCCCCATAAGGGAGAGTTATGAACACCCAACCCTAGGCAACACAGTGACTAGGGGCTGGTTTCAATTATGGACTTTTTTGGTAGAGAGGAACTACGTCACTGCCTATGTGAAAAAAACAACACATCTGGGGACTCTCTCAACAAATCACAAGGCAGCCATGCCAGAACGTTGCCATTCAAAACCAAAGTTTACAGGCAAAACCTTTGCAGTGGTTTTAGTTAAGATAGATTATGCAAACTAGCCATTTGTGAAATGCACACAATAACCTCTGTGATCTCCATCCTGCTAGCTACTATTTAGTATTTTATTAAAGCAGATAAAGTAGTGGCAGTGACGTAGTTCCTCTATACCAAAAGAGTCCATCATTGAAACCAGATCCTAGTCACTGTTTTTGCCTGTGGTCGGGTTTACGAGACTACATAAGGGAAGGGAGAAGGGAAGAACGGAATAGGTTGAAATCCATGGAAAGAAAGAACTGGTCATGTAAATGTATGTATGGTGGGACTGGGAAGGGTGAGCAAGGATGTGTGTTTGTGTGTGTGTCTTGCCTTGTTGAGGGCGACGTGCATCTCGTCCACCAGGAACACATAGAGCTGGCTGAGGAAGGCCTGCAGCTGCTCAGGATCTGAGAAGGCCTCGGTCCGCAGCATCTTCTCCCTCACGATACGCACCACAGAGTACTGGCCATGACATAGTAGAAGGAACATCACCACAGAGTACTGGCTATGACATGGCAGCATAAACATCAGCACAGAGTACTGGCCATGACATGGCAGCAGAAACATCAGCACAGAGTACTGACCCTAACATGGTAGCAGAAACATCACCACAGAGTACTGGCTATGACATGGCAGCAGAAACATCACCACAGAGTACTGGCCATGACATGGCAGCAGAAACATCAGCACAGAGTACTGGCTATGACATGGCAGCAGAAACATCACCACAGAGTACTGGCCATGACATGGTAGCAGAAACATCACCACAGAGTACTGGCCATGACATGGCAGCAGAAACATCACCACAGAGTACTGGCCATGACATGGTAGCAGAAACATCAGCACAGAGTATTGACCCTGACATGGTAGCAGAAACATCAGCACAGAGTACTGGCCATGACATAGCAGCAGAAACATCCGCACAGAGTACTGGCCATGACATGGTAGCAGAAACATCAGCACAGAGTATTGACCCTGACATGGTAGCAGAAACATCAGCACAGAGTATTGACCCTGACATGGTAGCAGAAACATCAGCACAGAGTACTGGCCATGACATGGTAGCAGAAACATCAGCACAGAGTACTGGCCATGACATGGCAGCAGAAACATCAGCACAGAGTATTGACCCTGACATGGCAGCAGAAACATCAGCACAGAGTATTGACCCTGACATGGCAGCAGAAACATCCGCACAGAGTACTGGCCATGACATGGCAGCAGAAACATCAGCACAGAGTACTGGCCATGACATGGCAGCAGAAACATCAGCACAGAGTACTGGCCATGACATGGCAGCAGAAACATCAGCACAGAGTACTGGCCATGACATGGCAGCAGAAACATCAGCACAGAGTACTGGCCATGACATG
This sequence comes from Salvelinus fontinalis, assembly GCF_029448725.1. Taxonomy (NCBI): domain Eukaryota; kingdom Metazoa; phylum Chordata; class Actinopteri; order Salmoniformes; family Salmonidae; genus Salvelinus; species Salvelinus fontinalis. The sequence continues at coordinate 38,698,830 of NC_074698.1, forward strand.
GTAGCAGAAACATCAGCACAGAGTACTGGCCATGACATGGCAGCAGAAACATCAGCACAGAGTACTGGCCATGACATGGCAGCAGAAACATCAGCACAGAGTACTGGCCATGACATGGTAGCAGAAACATCAGCACAGAGTATTGACCCTGACATGGTAGCAGAAACATCACCACAGAGTACTGGCCATGACATGGCAGCAGAAACATCCGCACTGAGTACTGGCCATGACATGGCAGCAGAAACATCAGCACAGAGTACTGGCCATGACATGGTAGCAGAAACATCAGCACAGAGTATTGACCCTGACATGGTAGCAGAAACATCACCACAGAGTACTGGCCATGACATGGCAGCAGAAACATCCGCACTGAGTACTGGCCATGACATGGCAGCAGAAACATCAGCACAGAGTACTGACCCTAACATGGTAGAAAAAACATCACCACAGATTTACAGTTGAAATCGGAAGTTTAGATACACCTTAGCCAAATACATTTAAACTCAGTTTCACAATTCCTGACATTTAATCCTAGTAAAAATTCCCTGTCTTAGGTCAGTTAGGATCTCCACTATTTTAAGAATGTGAAATGTCAGAATAATAGTAGAGAGAATGATTTATTTCAGCTTTTATTTCTTTCATCACATTCCCAGTTGGTCAGAAGTTTACATACACTCAATTAGTATTTGGTAGCATTGCCTTTAAATTGTTTAACTTGGGTCAAATGTCATGGGTAGCCTTCCACAAGCTTCCAACAATAAATTGGGTGAATTTTGCCCCATTCCTCCTGACAGAGCTGGTGTAACTGAGTCAGGTTTGTAAGCCTCCTTGCTCGCACACGCTTTTTCAGCTCTGCCCACAAATGTCCTATAGGATTGAGGTCAGGGCTTTGTGATGGCCACTCCAATACCTTGACTTTGTTGTCCTTAAGCCATTTTGCCACAACTTTGGAAGTATGCTTCGGGTCTATTCTATGAAAAACAGTTGTTTATGAATAACATACAAGGGGAAACATATGTATCAGACAGCATTGAATTGTCTTCTCAAAAAGACTTAAAAAGGGACGACAGAGCTACGCTGGTCAAACTTGGAAAGACTGCACAAACAGATCTGGCATCAGAATATTTGGGATCCAATTGATCTTTCACTAAATCTATAATACATTGTAAGGAACCGACCTCAGATGAGAAGAACAACACGCAGACTGGCTTGTTAACCAGAATTTAGGAGATAAGCACCAGCTGGCCACTGGTTAGCCCTGACCCCGCTGTCCAAAAGCAGCTATTGAGCGCTCATGCAACTGTCATTCACAACATTATCCTTTACCCACTCCCCTAACCAGGATCATACTCATAAGTGTACACTGTAGCAAAAGGTTTTGCAACAGAAAACAAAAACAACTGTTTCTTAAGTTTAGGTATTCTCTGCCTGTTTCAGTCATTTTTTTTGGTGCCTAATGAATGCGACCCAGCCCTTTCTCACCTTAATCTGCTCCTTGAAAGCAAAGTACTTCCCAGAATAGTTGAGTTCTCCCAGGAGCTTGGTCTTGCGCTGCTCCTGGCTGGTTGGGTCCAGAGGCTTCTCTCCGGGCAGGAAGGCAGGCCCGAACAGCTGCTGGTACTGCTCCAACACCTGGCCTGCCACACTGGCTATCTGGGCCTGGTACTCCTGCACAGCCTGGTACAGCAGGATAGAAGGAAGGAAGTAGGGAAGCAAGGACGGAAGCAAAGCCGCAAGGAAGGAAGGGATAAATAATGCTAAAAATAGACTTGTTTTCAAACAATTATGACATTTGGTAACGATTTGCATTTCCCAGAGCCCGTTATAAGGTTAAGTGTGACGTTGGTTTGGGATGTGCTGGACCGCAGGAGACAGCAGCTATCATCACCGGAAACCACTGGCATTTTATGCCTCTACTTACTTTAGCAGGCTACTACCTTTGACTGTGTTCACAAGTCTAGATTATGGCCACAAGATGGCAATCACTCAGAGTGAATGTAATGATTGAGGGAAGTGCAATCATCAGACCATGTTATTGGATTGCGTTTGTGGAATGTGTGTGTGTGGTAGTTTACTCTCTCTGCTCCAGCAGGTCTGCGAGGCAAAGGAGCTCTGGGAGGTATCAGCTCCATCACCCTTTCAACAGAAATGTAGAGAAATTGTAGTAAACCATAAAACAATGTTACAACAACATTACTAGGATATTGCTACAATGTTACTACAACTGCTACTACAACATCTATTCAAACAAACCATCAATTTTTCTTCCCATTCCAATCTATATTACTGCAGTACTTCCACTCAATTACTTCAAACTTACATGTTTATCTTTGAGGCCACTCCATATATTTAATTAAAGTTGAACAAACATTACGTTACCTTTTGGCTAACTCTTCCGGTGACCTCTTTGGCACCAGTGACTTCTCAAGAGCGATTTCAATGATGATGTAGGTTCTGGAATCTGCATACATCTAAGTTCAAGGTTCAAGTTCATTTGCCACATGCAATAGATACACTGGAAATGGTACACAGAGATGATAGGTACTACTTATAGAGGGTGGAAGGTAGCCTAGCAGTTAGGAGAGTTGGGCCAGTAACAGAAAGGTCGCTGGTTTGACTATGTGAAAAATCTGTTGATGTGCCCTTGAGCAAGGCACTTACTCTAATTGCTCCTGTCAGTCTCTCTGGATAAGAGAGAGTCTGCTAAATGACTACATTGTAAATGTATACATGACCCCTAGATTTGATCTTTTTGAATGGTTCACCGAACCCCAACTCACCTGACCCTCTGTGTTCACTTGTTGCTGCTGTTCAGTTTCAACCAGAGTCACACTATCAGAGCCAATGGGTGCTGACTTCCCCTGTGTCCCGGGCTGAAATTAAACACATCACCATGTCCTTCTCTCCCACCAATCAAGGCAAACAAGCACAGCATATTTATTTTCTAGTTCACTCTTTACAAGTTAGAATATTGCCATGAGACATTGCAAAAAGACCAAGTTGGAAATACACACTAGCAAACCAACTGCATGGTTCAACCATTAAACAGTTCTTTTCTGGTTGGATGTGGGCATGTGTAGGCAACACTTCTAGGCAACACTTGTGTATGAACCATGAATGAGAGGTTGTTGTTTGTGTGGATCAACTCATGTACCTGTGCATGCTTGCATGCTTGTGTGTGTGTATGTATGTGTACTTTGTGCACTTTGTGTGTGTGCATCCGTGGGCATGCATGTGTGTGTGTGTGTGTGTGTGTGTGAGCGTGTGTGTGTGTGCACACTTGTGGAGGCACATGTGTGTGTGGGTGCATGCCTGTGTGTAAGAGCCTGTTATTTGTCTGGCCATGACAGATGCTTAGTTGGTGGGGTGGCTGTGTATGTGTGTGTGTATGTTTCCGTGTATGTATGTGTGCGTACGCACATGAGTCGGTGTGTTTGTTCGTCGATCTTTCAGCTGCTGTGCCACGGGGGGTGGGGGGGGGGGGGGGGGTGTAGCGAGGGGCCAGATGAGCTAACAGCTAACGAGATGATTCACCGCTCTCTGACGACGCTGGCAAGCTGCTGCCATTAAGGCTAATTGCTTTGGGAAGCGGTCCTGTTGCTGCCGACCCATAATTCAATCATAGAGGAAATCAGGGTCTCTGATCTAAGATGCTCTGTGGGAGACTGCAGCTGGCCTATCAACAGGATGTCACTGAATGCTATTGAGACCTTTTACAAAGAAGTCATATCCTAGCTCTATCGCAGTAGTTAGTTAGTTAGTAGTTAGTTTTTCTTCGATTCCTTGCATCCTATCTCCTTGTCTCCTACTCAACCATATTGGAGGAGAAGGTCAAAGGTCCCTCCCATCTCACCTTGTTCTCCAATGTGTTCTGAGAAAGAGGCAAGGAGAGAGGGTGCTAGGCATCAAGTAATGATGAATTGAGAAAGAGCCACTGTCTGAGACACAGAGCCCCATCATGGTCAAAAAAGCAGTAAGTCAGTCGCTCACCCTTTTGGGCAATTCCTTGGTGTCCTTCCCGCCCTTGTGACCGCCGTCAAACAGCTTACTAGGGATCGCCTTGCAGGAGCCTACGGAGGAGGGGGCCCTACCTCGGCCCTGGGTGGCCGGAGCCCTGATACTCTCTCTCAGAACACTGATGTTTCTCTTAGCCTGTCAAACACAATACAAGGGTCATGTTCATTAGGGCACACCGTAACAAAACATTTTGCAACGGTAAACGAAAATGACAGTACTTATTGGACCAAGTCCATAGTCGTCCCTCCTGTTTCAGTCCGTTTGTCGCCTTATGAACATGACCCGGGTCACACATAATAACACCAGATAATCACTCAGCAGGGGGTGGTTTGGTTCTATGTTGCCAAGGTAATGCAAAAACTCAAGTTCAGCACCTCAGGGGTAGCGTGACAGCATTAGAGCACATCACAGGAGGTTGGTGGCACCTTAATTGGGTCGGACGGGCTTGTGGTAATGGCTGGTGCAGAATCAGTGGAATGGTATCAAATACATCATACACATGTGTTTGATGCCATTCCATTTGCTCCGTTCCAGACATTATTATGAGCCGTCCTCCCCTCAGCAGCCCCCATTAACAATCCAAACTATGACACAACAAGCCAATTGGCAATGAGTGAAAACCATCCCCGCAGAGATACAGTGCTGCACAGCTGTGAAATACTAAAAGATGTGTCAAAGGTGTGTTGTGGTTAACGGATGTATCTCATATTTCCACATTTGTTCATGTACAAGCTAAGAGCCCTTAGAAACCTAATGGTTATGAGATGTACTGCGCTAACACAAACAATTTGTTTTAAGATTGTAATAACATGGACCATCAAGTGTTTTGATTCTCTATTTTAGGACACCTGAGGGTATCATATAATTTTTTTTAAAGGGCAATAAAGTGTTATCTAGCTACATAGGAAATGTACAAAAACAAACCAAAACAACTAACCAAATGTCCTCAGCAGAATGATACTTTAAACAAAACTCCAATAGACAGAGAGAGAGCAACAAGGACACAAAAACTGGCACAGAATAGAATGGATGATAATCTGGACAACTGCTGTGGCTCAGAATGAATTAGTCAACATGGCTGCCTCTGTTCTGGTAGTCTGTTCTGCAAGTCTGTTTCATTTCTCCACTCATATCACAGTCTCTCTCACACACACAGACACACACCTAAAGCAGTTCTGTAATAATCACGAGTGGCAAATTAGTATTGACCGTTCCTACACACCTGCCACTGCAAGACTATCTCACCTTAGTCTTGCGATACCAAACCTGTCAATGTAACAGTATAACTTTAAACCGTCCCCTCGCCCCGACCCGGGCGCGAACCAGGGACCCTCTGCACACATCGACAACAGTCACCCACGAAGCAGCGTTACCCATCGCTCCACAAAAGCCACGGCCCTTGCAAAGCAAGGGGCAACACTACTTAAGTCTCAGAGCAAGTGACGTAACTGATTGAAATGCTACTAGCGCGCACCCGCTAACTAGCTAGCCATTTCACATCCGTTACACTCACCCCCCTTTCAACCTCCTCCTTTTTTCAACCTCCTCCTTTTCCGCAGCAACCAGCATCCGGGTCACGGCACCAATGTAACAGTATAACTTTAAACCGTCCCCTCGCCCCCATCGCTCCACAAAAGCCGCGGCCCTTGCAAAGCAAGGGGCAACACTACTTAAGTCTCAGAGCAAGTGACGTAACTGATTGAAATGCTACTAGCGCGCACCCGCTAACTAGCTAGCCATTTCACATCCGTTACACTCACCCCCCTTTCAACCTCCTCCTTTTCCGCAGCAACCAGTGATCCGGGTCAACAGCATCAATGTAACAGTATAACTTTAAACCGTCCCCTCGCCCCGACCCGGGCGCGAACCAGGGACCCTCTGCACACATCGACAACAGTCACCCACGAAGCAGCGTTACCCATCGCTCCACAAAAGCCACGGCCCTTGCAAAGCAAGGGGCAACACTACTTAAGTCTCAGAGCAAGTGACGTAACTGATTGAAATGCTACTAGCGCGCACCCGCTAACTAGCTAGCCATTTCACATCCGTTACA